>NW_024344253.1:1890722-1896614 GCF_902729225.1 Pteropus medius | reverse complement strand
AAGAGATTATCTAATCCAGTATTTCCTGTAGTACAGAAGTCTTTTCTGTTTCATCCTACCTGCCAAGTATCCATCTAGGTTCAAGGGCTAGGACTGTCCCAACATAGCTATTTACGTTGCTAAATTTACAACAAATTATAAAAATAACAATAATAAAACCAGTAATGTGTGCTTAACCATTGGTTCCTGTTATCTTTTGAGAAAAACATAGATGAAGACTTTCTTCATGATTATCCTTTAAATATTTGAAGACAGCTATGTGGATTACTTTTAACCATTTCTTACATACACCCAGCCGCACCCATATTCACACCCACCCATACACACACACACATACACACAAAAACACACACATGCATGTCATTGTTTTAATTTAAAAATCAATTTTATTGCAGCAAAACAATGGAATTAACTGTACATATAAACTTTTATATATGTATATATAAAGTTATAGGGAATAAAGTTTATTTTGGCAGATGGTGTTAACAATGTTGCATACATTAGTAACATAATTCAATGTCCTTAATCTGATATTAGCATGGCATATAGAACACTTTCCTGTGTTCTGCTAAATCACCATAACTTAAACTGCTTTATAATATTTATATGCTGAAATTTAGCTTTACTGTGTTTGCTTATGTTCTAATTCCAAACTAAACTTTTTATAAGCTTCTTCTATTTCTAGGTCCATCTCATTATGGTGGGGGAGGGGCGGAGAAGAGAGAGAGAGAGAAGAGAGAGAGCGTGTGAGAGAGAGAGAGATATTATCCTATTCACCCTATTTACCTTGTTCTGGATATATTCTAAGTTTATTATATTTCTTAAAATATCGAATAAAAAACTGAACGTGCTCTTCTGAATGTACAGAGGATAAAATCATTGCACATCCCATATATAAAAGTTTCACAGCACAGAATTTGATAATGCCTTTTCCTGTACTGTGCGTTTTAGGAGAATGGTAAAAAAAAAAAAAAGTTGTTTTATATTGCAGAAGTGGATCATAAACACTTTCTTACCTAAAAGAATCAAACAATATGGAAGTATAAATATCAAATTTGAAATTTCCTCTTCAATCTGTTCCCAAAGATGATAACTATTAACAGTTTAAAACTCAACATTCTAAAAAAAAAAACCCAAACTCAACATTCTATATATTTACATCCCACATAATAAACGTAATCATACTTTTCTTTTTTAGCAAAAATGGAGCCACATCATATATATTGTCCTGCTGCTTGTGATTAACACTTAACATTATATCCTAGAGATATTTTCATGTGTGTTTTAAGAATTTCCTAGGATATCACATGTAGGTGAACTATAATTAATTTAATAGCATAACCACTAGTGGTCATTTAAATTGTTTTCTCTGTTATTAAAAAAAAAGCAATACTTCGAGGGACATCTTTGTACATGTAACTTTGTGTCTATATACTAATGAAATAGATCTCTCAAATCATAGTTTCTAGGTACAAAAGCATATACATTTAGATATTGCAATTGTATTACAGATCGAATAAAGATAAACTCACAGAAATTGCACTTTTATAATCATAGACTCACACCGTAATTTTTAGAAGTGAAATGACATAGGAATTATAAGATTTCCAAATTTGATATCTAAGAGATGTACACCCCTGAAGTGTCAGGTGTTTATTCCCACATGTTTATAGCTGAATGTTTATTTTTCTGATCAATTTTCTCTGGTTTTGATAGTAATATTCGCCTATATATGCTATGAACCAGGCATGGCACCAAGTGCTTTCCACAAATTGTATCATCTAATACTCCCCAAATTGCTATGATATCATCGTTATTAATATAACTGTTTCACAGATAGGGAGAACTAGTGCTTTAGGAAGTGAAGGAACTTGCTCAAAGTCACAATAGTGTGAAGTAACAGAGCTGAGGCTTACACCAAATTGGTTGGACTTGAGATGCTGTGCTCTTAGCATTAAGCTATAGGTAGTACTGATACTGGCTTCCTTAGTCAAACAAGATGAAGATGATCCTCTTTGTAATTTCTGCACTGCCATTTCTTAGTAACAGCTGAGAAGTATGGACTTTCATGTCACAGAGACTTGGTGTTTGATCCTAGTCTATCCCTTTTCAACTGTGTGACATCAAACAAGTTACTTATTCAACTTGAGCTTCCCTTTCTTCATTTACAAAATAGAGATAACAGAATCCACCTTCACAGCCTTGTAACAGTTAAATTACCCAAGCATAGGAAGCCCTGATCTCAGGGTGTCTGGCGTTTGGAAATCACTCCTGGAAGGAGTACTCCCACTCTTTCTACTACTGGCAGCGGGAAAAAATCTTGAAGTATTCAACAGAAGTTAAAACATTTTCTTAAGAAAACTTTTGGCTTTTTAAATAAATCTAAAATAACAACATAAAATAATTGCTTTTCTTTCTCCCATTTCTCCTCTTTAGATTTCATATTTCTATATGTAACTCTATATATGGATCCTTTTAGTACTTCGGTTTTTGGATGAATTATGCTAATTTTCTCAAAGGACTTTAATCCATGTGTAAAGATGTATTTTTAAATAGCTGTGTTTCACATATTTATTAGTATATTAGGTTTATTAAATTTTCAGCTTGCTTTAGTAAAGTATAAATTTTTTGGTGCTTGATTTATGTGTACTTTATGAAAATCAATCTCAACTCTTGAATCCTTGGAATTCTTGATTTGCTAATATTTTCTTTTTTCTGGGTAATGTTAAAACAATTAACAATTAGACAGTCAAAGTTCAATTTCTAATGAATTTGTTAGTCACTTAATTCATTATATTTTAATTAATATAAGCAAATTAAAATTACATTTTCTTTTTGTATACACAGTGAGCACGAATGAGTATTATAATGCAATTTCTGCTTTATTGCAAGCTAGAGCTATTATCAAAGGGAGTTTATTGTGGACTTAACTCTAACAATTAATTGTGTAGCAATGGCTGTCCTAGGAGTCAAATGATTAGGAAAAAAAAAATTAAACCCAATTATTCAAAATTCCAGTTATCCAAAATTAGCATATGTTCCACGCTATCTTACCCATTAAAAATTTCTTTTCTCTTCAAAAATTTAGTCATGCAAAGTAAAGCTCTGCCTCCTTTTCACTAATAAACTTGAGTTCTTATGTTGTCATTAAAACCCTTACATATTGGTTTAGTGCATGGACCTTTTGATTCTCAAAAATACATTTTTAAAGATATTGATGTTTGCTTTTGAGATTTTTACATTTGGAGTCAGTTAATCTTGCCAGCACTATGACACTACTAAATGAAAGCTGTTAGGAGAGAAGAAAAATGAGAGGATGATATGTGGTTTTCCTAAGGTATCAGAGGATATAAAGTTCTATCATCATAAGCATCATGCTTTTGTCTCCAATTTAAAAAAAAATGGTTTCATTAGATTTCTAAACCCACAGCAACAACACAAAAGGCACTATCAAAGTAAACTAAATAAAGGCTACCTCTGAAATCAATTGTTCTCATGGGTAGTACAGATTATAATAGTAAAGGCCTGTATAATTTTTATTATGCATAAATCCTTATTATATCAAGTCATTTCATCCTCAAAACAGCTCTCTGAAGGTGTTATTATAATTTTATTATTTTGTAGATGAAAAAACATTGGTTAAGGAAAATTAAGACATTTTCACAAAGTCACATCGCTTGTAAGTAGTGGAACTAGAATTCCAGCCTAAGCAGTTGGTTTATATTGTCTGCCCGATTTGTAACTCGTTCATTCTCAAATTACCTTCTTTCTAGAATTCATATTAATAGTGTTTATATGTATATATATAGTATTTATATAGTATGATGTTTAAGTGAATGTGAATTTTTCCTAATGGAACATCTGGACAAAATGAATAATTGAAGTCATATTATTTACCTTGAAATAACCTCCTAAGATCACCAGGGCTAATGTTTTGGGTACCTGTGTTGGGCGACATTATGCATGGGGCACAGCTAGCTAACTGGGATGATTCTTTTAAGCTTTTCAGATTCAGATACAATTATCTTTATTTAAGATAGGTTCTTAATAAATATTTCTTGGATAGACAGACAGAATGATGGATAAATAAGGCCTAAGTAAAGAACCTGATTAAGTTCTAATATATGAGTACTTACATATCAAAACATAATCCAATTGCTAATGATAGTGTTTTTAAAATTGCATTGAAAATGACATCTGACAGTTGATAGTATCGTTTTCTTAAGAGAAAAAATGCATCAAAATCAGATTGGTTAACTTTTAATTCAAAATCTCTGATGTACTAAAATGTTTTTTTTCTAGAATATAGCAATCCAAAAGTGTTCTGTGAAGTTTATCAAAGATCTATGAATTCAACAGTGATTTTTATTTCATGACTATACGGAAGGCCTAGATTGAATGGATACCAAAAGTTACAGTTCAGTCTAGTCCACCAGTGTTTCCACAAGGGCCATTTTTTGTACAAATCAGAACTCTTGGCTGAAATGTTAGAACTTAGAGGTCTACTTCACTTTTTGTAAATTTTTTTTCAAAACTGTAGCATATTTCAAAATTTGGGGATTCAGGATGGCTCGATTTTCACTGGAGCGTTCCACACAGTCGAAACACAATGGCCTGATGTAACTGAGATTACCGCCAGGTTCAGGTGGCTGCCCCGTGTAGATGAGGGCTTAATTTAGATTGTGTGTTGCCTATTAATGTATTTAAATTTATAGGATTTCAATTTTTTAATTTAAACCTGTCATTTTCCTAAGGATGAAGTCCACATTCAGTTTCCTCTCAAACTGGCTTCATTTTTCCTAGTCTTTGATCTAAAACCACTAGTGATAGTAGTAGTGACAGATTTAAAATCCTTTTCTCAATACGTGATTCTGGAAATCTTTATGCATTTTAATTAACATATGCACAACTCTATATGGTGTTGATCTATGTATCTTCTTTACGGCCTATTATTTCTTCATTTCTCTTGTTTTAAAACTAAAAATAAATCTCTACATAATAATTTAGAAAGATCCTTTATAGACATTTACTTTCCTTCCAGAAATCTTTCATGGTGAATGAAAGTAATTTTTAAAATCTATTCTCCATAAAAATTCTGAGAACAGATAGATTATACTTCATATTAAATCAATTGAGTTATAAAGAAAACTAATCAAATGGAATTTATAATAAGAATTAAAACTGAATTTACTATTACCTAGCAACAGAAGGATCGGTTTCTTCATTTTTGGATCACATTTCCTCAGAGAACATAATTACTCTTAATTTTTAAAAAGTGATACCTTTATTAGTTTGAAAGGTTTTCATGTTCATTAGGTAGATTGGAAAAGTTTTAGAGAAGGAAGAAAAACATAAAATAAAAAATGTCTTATCGATCTAATTGAATGTCTTCAAATGCCATCAAGGATTTGCCGTTTTTTTAACACCTGCGTGATAATGTTGCCCTTTAAATGTAACTGGTTAAATTTTCAAAGCTGTGTTCTGGGAATTTGCTATTTGTTGCCCATTAATATCAATTGGAATAATCCCTGTGTAACACTTTGAAATTTTACCCTTTAGTGTTAATAATGATAGTCTTCTAACAGTGCAGTTAGAAATAAATTATTTATCTTCTTAGCTCAAATTTCTTTTACTCTCTAGGGCCCACTAACTAAGAAAAAAAAAAATCCCAATATTTTTTATTACTTCAAAGTAACATACATGTAAAGAAGACATCAGTTTAGTTTATATTGAACATGGCAGTTATATTATGCAGAGATAGTTATATGTTTATATAAAAGGTTTATTTAAGTTACAGATTATCTTAAAAATACTTTTACTTTTATTCTTAGATTTCTTTTTAGTATAGCCAAAGATAACATGTGTTTTATAGATGTGTGTGTGTGTGTGTGT
>NW_024344253.1:1805622-1890711 GCF_902729225.1 Pteropus medius | reverse complement strand
CTATTAATGTATTTAAATTTATAGGATTTCAATTTTTTAATTTAAACCTGTCATTTTCCTAAGGATGAAGTCCACATTCAGTTTACTCTCAAACTGGCTTCATTTTTCCTAGTCTTTGATCTAAAACCACTAGTGATAGTAGTAGTGACAGATTTAAAATCCTTTTCTCAATACGTGATTCTGGAAATCTTTATGCATTTTAATTAACATATGCACAACTCTATATGGTGTTGATCTATGTATCTTCTTTACGGCCTATTATTTCTTCATTTCTCTTGTTTTAAAACTAAAAATAAATCTCTACATAATAATTTAGAAAGATCCTTTATAGACATTTACTTTCCTTCCAGAAATCTTTCATGGTGAATGAAAGTAATTTTTAAAATCTATTCTCCATAAAAATTCTGAGAACAGATAGATTATACTTCATATTAAATCAATTGAGTTATAAAGAAAACTAATCAAATGGAATTTATAATAAGAATTAAAACTGAATTTACTATTACCTAGCAACAGAAGGATCGGTTTCTTCATTTTTGGATCACATTTCCTCAGAGAACATAATTACTCTTAATTTTTAAAAAGTGATACCTTTATTAGTTTGAAAGGTTTTCATGTTCATTAGGTAGATTGGAAAAGTTTTAGAGAAGGAAGAAAAACATAAAATAAAAAATGTCTTATCGATCTAATTGAACGTCTTCAAATGCCATCAAGGATTTGCCGTTTTTTTAACACCTGCGTGATAATGTTGCCCTTTAAATGTAACTGGTTAAATTTTCAAAGCTGTGTTCTGGGAATTTGCTATTTGTTGCCCATTAATATCAATTGGAATAATCCCTGTGTAACACTTTGAAATTTTACCCTTTAGTGTTAATAATGATAGTCTTCTAACAGTGCAGTTAGAAATAAATTATTTATCTTCTTAGCTCAAATTTCTTTTACTCTCTAGGGCCCACTAACTAAGAAAAAAAAAAATCCCAATATTTTTTATTACTTCAAAGTAACATACATGTAAAGAAGACATCAGTTTAGTTTATATTGAACATGGCAGTTATATTATGCAGAGATAGTTATATGTTTATATAAAAGGTTTATTTAAGTTACAGATTATCTTAAAAATACTTTTACTTTTATTCTTAGATTTCTTTTTAGTATAGCCAAAGATAACATGTGTTTTATAGATGTGTGTGTGTGTGTGTGTGTGTGTGTGTGTGTGTGTTTTCAGGCATTCTCCTGCCTACTATGTTAGCCTTCTTTATGGTTAAAACATACTGACTAAGAAGTCGCTAATAGATATTTTGAAATGGAATAGAATCTTGACATTCGGTTTCTAATTTTTCCTAACTTAATGCCTTGTAATGTCAGTTATGATTTTCCGAAGGGTCAGCACTGAACAGTCTTGACTGAAAAACACTAATTTCTAGACAAAACTTTTTAGGTATGGAAGCAACAAGTAGATATTTCCACAGACATTTTTGACGTTGAGTGCAAAAGTATCTATTACACATAAATTCAATTTTATCTGAAATGAATATAAACAAGATACAGAGAAAGCCACTGATTTTAAGGAAATTTCTTTGTGCCTCCCCAAAAGGAGCAGTCCAATAAGTACATATTGAGAATGCTGCGAGATGCTTGTGGTGGTGGTAGAAATGATAAAGCACTCACCACATAAGGCTGATTTTACCAGTTGCTAGTTTGTTTTTATGAAGCCTAGTTAAAGGCAATGTTAAATTCTTGCACAAATATAACTATTTTTAGTTCAGAACATGCCTTTAAAGGACCATTGACTCATGAGTCCATACCAGAAATGTCAAATTATATTCCTCTGGTATGAAAGCATTAATTTACTCTGGATGTGTTAATCCTTGAGTGTGAAAAGCAGCTTTAGTACAGTACAACCTCAAAGTGTTCTGCCCATCCATGAAATTTTCATTATGATTAGAGAATACTATGTTGGTGATATCTGGCTGAATAAAGTATAAAATATTAAACACATACTCCCTAATTACTGAATTCTGGTTAATTCTAACTTGGTTAAAACTTCATAATGTATGAAAAAATTAGATTAGGCTCACTATGTTCCATCAAATTATGGAAAATATATGTATAAAGCAATATGGAATTTGTAAGTTCATCAGCACCTTGCTTAATTTTAGAGTATTTGTATTCACACCAGCTGCTTTATACTTAGCAGAAATATAACAAAGCTGTATGTCTGTCTATTTATGCACTGTATGTGATCATTTTCTTTCTCAAAGTCTGCTGCTCCTTGTCATTTTTAAAACAGATGCTTGAATGTTTTATACAATCTTTTACACATTACTACATATCAGATTGTAATATGCATGTATTTTGTGGGAGATTTCTAGGGTTGCTATACCCACATGCGTAGCGTAACACATCTGTATTAAATAATAGCATCGAGGTATTTAAAATCAATACACATTTATTTACAAATGAATATACTTTGAAACACAGCAATGTTTATATATTACTTATGTATGTTTCTTAAATAGAGATAAAGAAAATTAAATTTTTTCTAGTGTAGCACTTTCATTACATAATAGTGATTAGAAGGCAATATGCTCAAGTGGTCAATATGCTAACCATCGATCATTCTCATTTTCTGTAGGCACAGCGATCAGACCTATTGCTTTGAAAGCTGTGACGTCCATCGCTCGTGCTTTGCCTGGATTTCCCATTTTGGCCACTGGTGGAATTGACTCAGCCGAAAGTGGTCTTCAGTTTCTCCACAGTGGAGCTTCAGTCCTCCAGGTAGTACTCATGCGTGTCTGTCCTTTCCAAAAGCTTCGTCTAACAAATACAGTGTAAATTATGTGACAAGTATATTCTTATAGAGTCTCTTGAGAAATAGTGTGGCAAAATAGCAGCACTCATTAAGTTCCTGTTTTGAATCGAGAAGAACCCTGAGATCCATTCCCTGTTCTAATTGAGGTCTTACAAACTCTCTTTTTTTAATGTGTTCGCTCACCTCTCTAATTCAAAAATAAATGAAATCAGGTACAAAAATTCATACTGTACTACTGGAAAAGAAGAAAAACACATACATGAGGAAATTGGGTAAATGTAAAATTTTGATTGAAAAATAAAACAAAGTCAAGGTTAAGACCAGTACATGAAATCTGAGCCGTAGGTACAGAAGAGATCACCACATTTGACTCTGATCTTCCCAGCAGCCAAAGCAAGAAAATCACTGGCTTCATAGCTTTCAAAATATAAATATAAATTAGTTCAGCTTTTTATGGTACAAAGCTGAGGGGAATTCTTCCATTGTCTTCATAAAGGGATACTTTGAGATGTAGTACATTGTACTCTTAATAAAACCCCTACAAAAAAAAAAAAAAGAAATCTTTTTTAGCACTTAAACTCTTTCTTTTTATAATGTTGCTCACATAGGTCCAGTACAGTGG
Organism: Pteropus medius; assembly: GCF_902729225.1. Classification (NCBI taxonomy): domain Eukaryota; kingdom Metazoa; phylum Chordata; class Mammalia; order Chiroptera; family Pteropodidae; genus Pteropus; species Pteropus medius. The sequence goes on along the minus strand of NW_024344253.1, from coordinate 1,887,277 downwards.
TTGGGACATTATAACATAAGCATTTCTAGGAGGGGCCAGGTATGCAGGTGTGAATGGTCTGACTTGACCCTGAGATAAAATTTTTCATATGATAACTAGGCTTTGACCACTCAAGAAACCCTTCATTAATATGGCTTCTTACCATCTAGCACTGATGGTAATTAAGAAACAGAGAGTTTAGCATCACTTATATTCTCTGACAAGAAATTAAAGTGCAAATATCTTGTGTTGCCAATTTGATAATCAGATTTAACATCCTCTTATAAAATACAATCTAACATAGAAATAACATGTATCAAAATTCTAATGGAGGTGGACTTCTGCTTCCAAGAAGATGAGGTAGATGAACTTTTCTCTATGCTTCCCACTAAGTACAACTAAAACCCTTTATATGTAAAACTAACATAAAGAAACTCTGAAAGGTGAGAAGAAGTCAGTTTGTCTAGGGACCTCAGGACCCAAGGAACAACATAGCAGTGAGTTTTCTGGGTTTTCTTTTTGCTCATCCCAGAGTTAGAGTCAAGGAAGCCAGCAACCCAGAAACAGCAGCCAATGCAGACAAAGTAGCCTGCTCTCTAGCCAAAGAACCAGGAAAGGGGCAGCCTAGAAAGACAGACACTATGGTTAGACAATAACTGCTTTTCTCTAGACAAACGCCAGAGATAAAAACTGTGACCCTGAATCCATCCACACAGGGAAAGAACAAGTGAAGTCTTAGATTTTCACCCTCATGAGGCTGTAACAAGGCGGTCAGTATCCCCATGTGGGAAACCTGGACTTTCATCGCCACCTGCCAGTAATGAGGTATCCCTTCTCCTCCCCTTTGGGGTTGTGTCAGAAGAGGTCTAGTGGAGATTCAGGACTTCCATCACCACCCAGATGTAACAAGGCCACTCTCCTTCCACACGCCCTTCATGGTGTCAGTGAAGCTAAGGGGAAGCAGTAAAAAGGCACTTCTGGCCCTTGCAGCTGGGGAGGTATCAGTGGAGACCGATGAGTGTCATCCTCTCCCAGCAGTAACAAGGAGGCATGTCCCTCAGGTGTTAAAGCGGGCCAGAGAGGGTGCCTGGGCAGTAACAAGGCAGCATCCTTCCCTTCTTCTGCCTGTGTGGTGTCAAAGGAAGCCAACTAAAACAGATCAGGAGCCTCTTAACATAATACCAAAAATGTTAAGATTTCAATTGAAAACCACTTATCATACCAAGACCCAGGAAGATCTCAAGCTGAATGGTAAAATGCAATTAATAGATGCTAAACACCAAGATTAAAAAGATGTTAGAATTATTCGACAAAGATTTTTAAAGCAGCCATCATAAAATGCTTTAACATGCTTAAAACAAATGAAAAAATTACTAAAATTAATAAGGTGATCACATTGTAAAGTATAAAAATGTTAAATTACTGTATGGTACACCTGAAACTAATATAACCAATATGATATTGGATACCAACTATACTTAAATAACAAAAGAAAAAAACAATGTCAACAAAAACATAGAGGATATAAAGAAGAACTAAATGGAAAGTTCAAGACTGAAAATTACAATAACTAAAATGCAAAACTCAGTTAATGGGCTCAACAGCAGAATGAGGAGAATGTAAGAAAGAATTAGTGAACTGGAAGATAGAGCAATAGAAATTAACCAATCTGAGCAACAGAGAGAAAATAGTCTGAAAAAGATGAACAGCCTCAGGGAACTGTGAGATTATAACAAAAGCTCCAACATTCATGTCATCAGAGTGCCAGAGGAAAGGTCAAAGATGGAGGGGATGAAAAAAAAATAATGTCCAAAAACTTCCCATTTTTTTTTTGTAATAGACAAAATCCTACAGATTCTAGATGCTGAATGAACCTGAACTATGATGGATCTAAAGAAGTTCATACCAAAACACATCATAGTCAAACTTTTGAAAACTAAGGAACTTTGAAAGGATCTTCAAAGCAAGAAACAACATCTCACCTATAGGGAACAAACAATTCTAATGCAAATAGAATTCTCATGAGAAAATATAAAGTCAAAGAAGTGTAACATTTTTCAATTGTTGAAAGAAAAGAACTATCAACCCAGAATCCTATATTCTTTAGGAATGGAGAAATCAAAACATTCTTAATGAAAGAAAACTAAGATAATTTATTGCCAGGAGACCATAACTAAAAGAATGGCTAAAGAATGTTTCTTGAAAAGAAAGGAAATGGTAAAAGAAGGTACCTTGGGACATCAAGAAGGAAGAACATGAGTGGTATGTTCCAGAAAAATCGGGAAGATAAATGTCTAGGCTTGTATATCCCCTGAATTTATTTTCATGAACACAGAGAAATGCATGGAATGGAGATGAGTCCCAGAAAAGATGCCTTCTCATTTCCGAACATGATCTTGGGCAAGTCACACATGGGGGTGAAGATTGTCGACTGTCTACCATGTGTTGTTCTAGCTGCTGCTACATACACTATTTCCACACCTACCCAAGAGTGAAATAACTTTGATGGACATCAGCCAAGCCTTGGGGGATGAAAGTAGTGTAGCCAAAGTCACATGACTAGTGCTAGAGCCAGAACTCAGACCTAGTATTTCACAACCATAAAGCCAATGCTCTTCCAGCTGGTCACACTGCCTCACTCCTTCCCAAATCTCTGGGATGGAAATATCAGTAACAGGCAGATCTTCCTCTGCCTACTCAAAGCTTACATATTTAGGCTACTTATTCCTTAAAGTAAGGATTCAAAAAAGAGAATAAGTATGAGAACATATTAAAATAAATCAACATAATATGTTCCGAGCACAGATGTGTATTCAGTGTATGGACACAGAATATAAATATATTTGTCCTTATAATAAAAATGTATGGTGAAATAATTACTCAAGTTGCAGGTTCTGCTTAGGCTTATCTTGGATCAAGAAGCAGAGAATCACTCAAACTGCCTGACGAAAATGAAGCCTACTTATTATATTCTATACATGCATGGAAACTGGAACAGTAAGAACCAATGGGACAGATCTTCTCTATCTCTTTTTTGTGGGTCATGTGGTTTCTTCCTCAAAGGAATCTATAGTTTCATCCACTCTTTCCTTCTCCATAGATTATTGCTCGTTTCTGCCTTCTCTGAACTTCTGCCTATCATGTGACACTTGGGCCCTTTCCACATGGCAGTCTTTCAGCTCCAATTTCTAAATGAAATGCCTCACTAGCTAAATATTTCTTGGCTCAGATTTTTGAAAGGAGAAATCTGTTTGGCTCAATTTATCTTTTCATGCCAGCCCCCTCATAAAACACTGGTCACCCAATGTATTGACTGCCAGATGTATAGCAGAAACATGCTAAATATTTGTTGATTGAATTTGTGAAATGAATGCGCTTGAGTTGCAAATTTTTTTAACAGATTGTAAACAGGATGAAAAGATTAACATCAGATGAAAAATGATTGCCAAAGAACTGCCCCTTCAGCTCTGGGTAGGAGTGGTCCAGAGACTCTCCAGCTACGTAAAATATTGGCTCCCAAATGATTTTGTTAAAAATGGAAAGTTTCACAGTTAGGCTTTCACTGGTACAAAAATCACAGATTACGTATCAATTCTACCATTAGTTTGAATCAGATTTTCATTAAGCCAGAAAATATTTTTAGACCAATTTTAACTACAATATGGACTAAAATCAGTATTAAAGTATACTTAGGGCAGTTATGAGTGGAAAAACCTTTGAATTTAGAATTTTGGCTTGGCATTTGAGTGGGGGGTGGATAATGTATATTATTTCCATCTCCCTTCCATTGTAATTGAATTTCACCCCATTCCATTCCCTAGTTCAGGGTTAATCTAATCTTTCATTTTCTATACTTGTGGTCTGCTGAATATTATTAGAGAAATTCAAGTAACTCTGCCAATTGGATTTATTCCAAATTCACAATGTTTAATGTCAGCTGGACCTTGGGTGCTAGTCAGCATCTGTTTTTATTCATTTTTTTTAAAAAAAATCCCATCAGATTTCCTCTATTAGTTAGTTCAGATCTTTTTCATATAACTCCAAGGGCTGAACCCATCTATCATCACCCTCCCATTTCTCTGATTCCATTTGTTCCCTGGCTCTTATTGCCGAACTCGATCCCCTTCTGTTTCTATATTTCTCTTGAAGAGCTCATCCGCTGTTATATCTTCAGGTGGAATACTACCAAATCTTCTTTTCTAATGATTTCTACTCAGAAGTGAACTATGTAATGACAAAATGCATTTTTTATAAGATGTGATGAGACAAATGAAAGATATTTAAGTATCAGGATGATAGAGCTAATATACTAGAATATAGAGAGAAGTAAGGGTATGGAAATAGAAATATAAGTAAGTATTTTAATTCTGCCTTTCTTGATACACATACATGGACTATGTAGATAGGTGAGTTAACTAGTAGAATAAAGATTTTTACTCTAATTTTAAATTTCTTTTTAAATGAAGTTAATAACTATGACATTCTATATGCCTTTTGAAAAGGTACTGACATTTCAAAAGTGAAGAGCTAAAATATTTTTCATAAGTTGGATCGATGTTACAGAATGTGCCTTCCTCGTTAATCAGTATGCATCACAGAGAACTGTTCATTCATTTATTCATTCAATAACTATTTATTGAGAACCTATTACATACCTAACATTCTTCTAAGAATTTGGAATTCTGTGAATAGAGCAGACGGAAGTCCATTACCTCATGGGGCTTACATTCTAGTGAGGGGAGAGATATATAATAAATATGAAATATAAGTATATATCTGGTAAGATGATAAGTGCTGTGGGAAAAAAAAAAAGAGGCCTCATTGAAAAGGTAACATTCACATAAAACATTCACAGACAGTGAATCAGAGAATTTTTTACTGAAGGAAAATACTTAGGTTGTAGCATCTCTTAAGTTTTAGTATAGCTTAAATTTTTGCTAATTGAGAGTTTAACTGAAATATAACAATCACAAAATTTTGTAGACCACCTTGTAGTTAATAAATGGAAATCTTTTTCACTGTTTCACTTGAATTTTAATGGGCAATTTTTTGCTTTTGAAGTCTTCTTACCATTTCTAGGAATGTGCCATTTCTCAGTGGTACTGTGTATTTCTATTCTTATTCTATAACTTACTTTGACAAGGATGTTAACATCTTAATGGTAAAATATCCAATAACTCTACTTTAAAATTGCTTCAGTGAATATTGAACATAAAAACTAAGGAATTAGCTAGAGAGTGATTTGAGTATTCCAGATCATTTCCCTAGTAAAACTTTGGAGTGAAATGGCTATTACAACAGAACCAGAGGCGACATTCTAGCCAAGAAATAAGGTTCGAAGTTAATTATGGGTCTGTGTTCTTGCGTAGCTGCTCTTGGTCAGTCAACTCGAGTGAATTCTAATTTATTTAAGTGAACCCAGCGTCTTCAAAATCTGATTTTTATCTTACTTGGTAGGCTCTCATTAGTTAAAATATGCAACAAGTTAGAGCTATCTGAAGGACAGATGAAAATTATTAGTAAATTTCAGTTTCTGAAATTTCAGTATCTGAAATTTACAAATACCTCCTTGTTAAATTATATTCTTAAACTCTTGATGTTTTAAAATTTGGGGGAGAACTACTCTGAAGAAAAGAAGTTTGCTTCTGGCTCCCAATTACTTATTCATGAAAAGGATAGTCAATAAATAACTTAAATATTGCCCTTTAAAACATTTCGAAGACAAGACTTTAATAAATTAACACTGGCTTTTATTTTTACTTTTAGTTTTATTCGTTAGTCCTATACCTAGCCTTCCCAATGAGTACTGCATCCCCTTTATCTGATTTAAACACTCATCTATTTCTATTAATAAAAACTAGTTAGAGATTTCGATTGCAACCAAAACCCAGAACAAGTCAGTTGCTTTTAGTGAAAGGTTTCATCACAAAATATTCACTCTCCTCTCCTCTATTGTATATAGATAGAGAATATAAGTATTGTACTACTTTGTTTTTTCACTGAATGACTATGAGTTTTTATAATTTAATTTAATGATATTGCTATTGCAATTCACTTTCTTAAGGACTTTGATCTAGGGCATCAGAAATTATAGGAAGTCATCAGCTCATTCATGTACAGTTATGACCTGTGCCTTCATTGAGATTATATGGATGTTTTTTTTTTCTTTCTTTCTTATGGGTTCATCACTGAAGTTAATAAAAAATTCTGAGATACAACAGAAAAGAGTGTAGTGGGTATTTGTTGTGAAGAGTCATGGTCACATGATGGACACCCACTAAACTTAGATAACTAAATTAATTTTTAACAATAATTAAAGGTGCTCTGATGGAGCTAGTTCAAGCTAAATGGAATTTTTTAATGTAATCAGGAGATGTATTATTTTATTAAGACTAGAGGGAAAGAAGTAATTGGAGCGGCACAATGACACTTTCCACACAGCACACAGGAAGACTTCAGCACTTCAACTCTATTGATGGAGGTCTTAGGTGATAAAAAAAATTTGCATACTATATTCTAAAGTTTTATTAGGTAAATGGAAAATATTTGTTCAATGATTTCTTATTTTTTATTCCATCGTCATGCTCTTTAAAGACAGGCTATCGTATACAAAGGAAGTATAGTTGATAACTTTCAAAATTATTTTAAATGATATCAGAACTTTTTCACATAGCTAGTTAAAAAAGACCTATTTTTCTTTCCACTATGCAGTTTCTTGTTTCTTAGATTTAATGACTGCTTCTTTTACAATTTTAAGAACAATATGGAAGTGAATATTTAAAAAAATAGAAACCTTATATTCTTAGATCAATATGTAAGAAAAAATATGCGCTTAGTATCCATCCAATAAAATATTAATTACTATGTCAATTATTACAATATTTTAAATTACTCTAATGGATGGTTACTCTAATGGAAGAGGTTTTAATTTTTGAAAACCATCTTGATTCCAGTGCACTAATGTTGTTTATAAGCAAATAGATGACATTAAATGGAAACCTGCTAGGCCTTCAGATGATTACACACTCTCCACTTGATAGAAAGATTAACATCAAGATTCAAAGGAAATTAATTGAAATTAAATCTAGACTTTTTAAAAGATAGTTTTACTATAAGAAAAAGTAACAGCCTCACAACGACTATGCTATATGAGAAAATAACCGTGGGTTAGCCAAGATGTTTGCAGATATAGCTATATGAAATTTCTGACCTTGTATAAACTTCCTTGGCTAAATTTTTCCTGACTGACCAGATCCTTTATGTTACCTGTTCCTTTTTGCATTGTATACAGAGATATGGTCAACTATTGGTTTTACTTCTTCATCAAAAAATCTCCATGTCTGACCAAAGTTTTAAACTACTATTTACCCTTTCATTCTTCAATTTAAAAAATCCCAGTTGTTTAGATATTTATATTTCATGTTATTTTCTAAATGTAATATTTTTTTGTTGCTTTTTTACGAATCCAGTTTTCAGTATCATTTGAAATGAGTTGTGATTGGATGTAACTGACTTTTTAATAAACATATCATAGCTTATCCATCCAAATGACTGTTTGAAGAAGTCACTTTGGTAGGTAACATATTTTGAACACTATTGGAACTACTTTTTATTCTTTGAGAATAGATTTGATTTTCTATAAACAAAGCTAAGGAGAGCTAAGTCGAGTAAACAAGGTTGGTTGTTGAACTGAGTTAGATATACAAAGTCATGTGTCTCTTTTTCTGTTAATTCATAAGCTGATTTTAATAAACAGTTCAAAAAGAGATGTTACAAAATTATTCTGAGCAGTGCCAGCATCCACCAACGTGATTATTTTGAAAAAAGCCACATTTGTTTGGATGTATATAATTGCATATTTGTTTTAAAATTCACCTCAATATATTATAGACTCTGTTTCATACTAAGTTAGAGTTAAGAATTCAGACTGCATAGAAATTTAGAAACTCTAGCCATGGAGAATATATTGTGAAGAATACTAATCATCTGACGAACATTACCTTGTTTTTCAAAAAGTCTATTCCAGTTATTAAATCATTTGACTCTTAGAAGCTATGAGGACATCAGTAAGCATTTTTAATCTCATTTTACAGATTTGCAAATTTGTAATTTCCTTTAGTGTATTTCATCAGTTGGCTACCAGTAGAATTTGAAATCATGTTCTCAATTTCTACTCCATGGCTTATCTTTGCATCCCCTACCATCCATGTTACTGTGATCAAGAAATCTGCTAGCAAAATGAAAGAGAAATTTATTATAACAAACTTGTGAATGCTTACTCTGTCTTTGACTTATTAACTGATGATTAATTCTCAATTATTGAACTCTACCTTGCATAGTTTGTTTACTCCACCCTTATAATTTTACAGGTGAAATGCTTCCTCTTTATTAAATGATTTATCCCCGACTTCTTTAGTTTCCAAAAGTACTTTCAATTCTGACAAATGTTACAATGTGCTGAGTAAGGGAAATTCTGAGACTTCTAAAAGACTGGCTACCCTGGGCCTCCTGAGATTTGTTTGGAGGAAACAGAGAAACCCAGCTGATCAAATCTTAAGTAACATGAAATATGGAAGCAGAGTAAGTTGCAAAGCAGATTCAGGACAAACAAGAGATACATACACAACCTATACAATATAAGAAGATAAAGCTGACTATTGATAAATATAATGTCCCATCCTTGAATGCAAAAATTTAATTACACATCTAAAGTGGAGGTCGCCAAGACAAAGATTTTTTTTTAAGCTGTAGAGGTATTTAATAACAATAAGGTCAACAAAAGAAGAATATTAATATAGCTTCCATTAAAAAAGTCGATACGATCTTAGTCGCATTTGAAATATAACATATAGAAAAAGGGAAATGCTATCTTTAGAGAACTCTCATCAGACAACATCTTCATTCATCACATGGTAGGTGGCCACTATGTGCCAGACGTGGTGCTAGCCCCGGAGACATAAGGATGTTCTCAGACAACTAAATATGCTCTCAGAAACTTTGCATGCCAGAAGCCTACTCAAAGGAGTGATAAGATAATTGAGCCCAGACTCCAGTGAGTAAAAAGAAATCAGCCATGTAGAGACCTGGAGATAAGTGTTCCCCTGGCAGAGCATAAATACAAAGCTCTAGGGTGCAAGATAAGAGTGGTCTTGCCCTGTTTCAAGACTGACAAGACACAGCAGAGGTGAGAATGATAGGCAATGAAGGGGCAGTCATAGGCAGAGGTGGATCTTGTGGGGTACTGTAGGCCATGATAAAGATATTAGATGCTATTCTATGCTGAATGGGAAGAATTGAAGAGTGACAGGTCTTTACATTCTCACTTGCTGACACCCCAGCCCTTCTCTATCTGTTCAGATCCAGGAACAAATAAATGCTCAATGGGCTATTTATACTTTTTACTTCCACGGCATCTTGTTCAATTTTTCATTAATGATTTTTATCCTCCATGATTTCAATTCTCCTCTCTTCTAAGACTACTGGTAGCCTCTTGTCATCTTTGATTAGCTGCCTTGCAAATCTTTTTGACTATTCCCAAGGACAATGGCACCAAAAAGTGCCTTTATCAACACAACGCAAATTTATCACTTCCAAAGGAAACATTTCCAAGTGCATGTTCTATTAATGGTAGAACATCATCAACTTTCTATATAAAGAAGATGTTATTAAATATTAATTCAAAAATCAGATTAACACAAATACCTTTTCAGAATCAGCTTTATCGTGTGCTTAATATATTTGAATTTTCCCCCCAATGTTTCACATCATAATAGATGTTTGTGCCATTCTAAGTATTTCTGAGAGAAAAAATGAAAATTCAGACCACAAAGACATTTTACAAGTTTGTTCCTCATAAGTGCCTACCTCCCTAAGAGGTTTTTAATCATGACATTCATTTTGTGCCCCACAATTTTGCTTTGTATATGCTGTCCCAATTCTTTGTCACTTTTCTTAATTACATTTTTGCAATAACACCAAATTATTAGCTTATTATAATAATGATGTTCCTGGATTATGGCCGCTCTTCTTTTTAAATGACTCTTCTCTCTGTTTTATGCTTACTATTCTTATTCTAGTGGATACAAAAGAGATTTGGATATTTTTCCAGGCTGTTTTAAAACTAGTTCCTTTGATTTTTTTTTTTTTTTTTAACTCATTTTTCTGTTTGGAAGCAGCAACTTCTTTTTTGCAGTCACAACAAACCAAACTTTAAAAACTTTTATCCTCCTGACACACATGTGTCTGTACAAGTTTATTTATAGTCAGCTTCATGTTTGGTCATCACCCCCACAATATAGTCACAACAAACTAGACCCTCTGAAGTTACCTTCTTCTGAAAAGACCCAGTCATCATTTTGGTTGTGGTACATTCTGATCTTACTCTATTTTTCCTTTTTTGTTTTTTAATTTCTGTTGAGATAGTCCTGACTTTCTTCCTAGTTCATTTATTATGGAGTAGATTTGAAAAGGTCTTATTGCTAATGCTCTTCAAAGATTAGAAAGTGCGAAGATTTATTTATTTGCTTCCTGATCTTGATATAAGATGTGTCTAAAGCTGAGGTAGACTAAAAAATTAGAAGGAAAGAAGACACTGTTAGACAGTAGCTGTGCTGCAGAATGCCTAGGGCTCTGCACCAAATATATAACTGAGCTCTGAGAACTGCTTTATAAAGGCTAGTGGTCTCTCTTCTCAGTGAGGTAAAATTGAAACTGAATAGTTCTGCCTTGTGATTCTATGCCATGGCCTAATACATGTTTTTTGTTTTGTTTTGTTTTATCTTGAAAACCAAAGTTCTCAAGTTTCTTAGTCTTAATGCTTTCATTTAAGAAACTCTCATTTTGGTCCCTAGCATTTTTCAAAAATCTCAGTTTATTTTAGTCTTGAATGTTCTTGACAGTATTTGCATATAATTATGTATCCAGATATGTTTGTATTTCCATGGATAATATGGTAGTTAAGAGAAGGAGCTTTGAACTGTTACAGTTCTTTTCTCCACTTCCGGCCTCACCATTTAATAGCTGGATAAATTCTGCCTAATTACTTAATATCTGTAAACTGTGATTCATTCATCTATAAAATGGAAGTCATAGTACCTATCTCATTGTGTTGTGTTTTGGGAGAAATAATATTTAATATGTTAAAGGGGGTACCCAATTTCAGAGTCCCGGTCCCTGGAGTGTCTTCCCTCCACTCCAGCCACTCTGGTCCTTCCTCTCTTCTCACCATCCAGCAATTCCTGGCACATCAGGGATGCTTGAGCACCTGGTCCAGCTCTAAGATTGGTTGTAAAATGAATATAAACTCTGATTGTATCTGTCTTTAATTATAAACTCCTAGAAGAAGAAACACCAGAATTATATAGTTTTAGCCATGCAATTGACATTTATTAAAGGTTTTATTGGTATACACAGTAATGACTTACTGAGAAATAATAAGCAAACAATTTGGGTGTACATTTCTTTTCGTAGTATTAATTGTGACTTGATGAAAATAATGATTACAAAAGAAATTACAGTAAAATATTAAAGTTCTTACAGACCTAAAAACATTTTAAAAGATTTTTACTAGAAATCACAGTGGTGTCTCCCATATATAAGTTTAGAAAATAAATAATATGTCTAAGGTTTATGAGAAGTTGCAAATGAAATTGTTGTCAGGATATCTCTTTGGTTCAAGTGACTCCTAACTCATAGTTCTGTCCATTGATACAAATGACACAAGGTACACAGAGCTCACAATTCAGAAACCAGGCTTAGTCCAGATGACCTCTGTCTAAAAAAATTCATTCCTGAAATAAACTGTTTACTTATATGTTAAAATTTTGACCTAGGAAAGAAAATAACATGATCTATGCTCCCAAGAAAAATGCTTTTAGGGGAAACTTTTGAATATTTTATTGCAAACCATTCAATAAATTGTAATTTCGGATAGAGGATCAAATGGATTTCTGTTTTATCTAAGTGAAAAAAATTATCAAGAGCTCAGCTCTCTAGAAATATGTATCTGTGCATCATGTATGTGTTTTATGGCATCAAAGTTACAGTTCAGTGGATATCTAAAAGGTTTTTGAGACAGAGACATGAATTTTTACAGATTCTAATTACAAGTTAAAAGTCATCTCACTGTGAGAAATTAAAAATAGAGACAATTAGAGAAAATTCCAGTTGAAAGAAAAATGCATTATGGACAAAGCAATAAAAGCCCCCAAAATAGGAAAGCAAAATTCACTTCTCAGTAGCCTCTATGATTCAACTGTAGATCAATAATGTGTAGTTAATGCATTACCAGGAGAGCATTAATTTGCAATTACCACTGGTGATCTGATCCTCTGTGTTCTGTCATTGACACAAATGACCTTTTGTTGAGAGAGATTCTGTAATCATTATTTTCAATAGAGCAACACAAAGGCAGAAGAAAAGTACAGGTCACTTCCAGTCATAAATATCTTACACCACAGAAAGTGTGGACCTTTGTAGTATAGCCCCACATAGTCATATAACAGCGTGTAATGAGACTGAGCATGGCTGTATCTTTTTGTGTATGAGATGGATGTAACGTGCACTGTATAGTGGCGGTTAAAAACGATTCAAGGGGAAATTACAAATGCCCTGAATTAAGCATAAAAATAAAGTAGACCTTTCATAAACCTCTACAACAAGGGAAGATATGAGACACTTTGGTTCAAGTAAGTGTGTTGAACATGTGAGCTGAGTAACCTGAGAGGTAGAAAGTCTGATGTCCCCAAACCATGCATTCTTGAAAGAAAGTATACCTCAGCTCTGTAGAGACCATATTTTAATCATAAACAGTGTGGCAAGGACCCAAGTGGCCTTGTCCAGAGTCTGCTACATAGGCAGTATTACCAACCTCAGAATTGCCAGCTATGGATATGGTTTTATAGTGTAGTGGTTAGCACATCTGCTTTATACATAGTAGGTCCTGGGTTCATGTTCCAGTGGAGCCACAGTCCATGGTCTACAGCCATGCCACCCTGAACAAGCCCGATGTCTGATCTTGGAAGCTAAGCAAGGAGCAGGGTTGGGCCTGATTAGTACTTGGATGGGAGACTACCTAGAAAGACCAGGTGTTGTAGGCATAAATAATTAATAATAATAATAATAATAATAATAATAATAATAATAATAATAATAATTGCCAGTTAGGCACAGGAAACCTCAGAGGACTGTGCCTTTCTTACAGATACTTCAACGCAATTGAAAATACAGCAAATTGTTGGAGATGAAATTCCAGCTCTGCAGCTCATTATCTATAGGATCTTGGCTTTATTCTCTGTGTGAACTTTTTACACTTTACTTTTGTTATCTATAAAGTAGGGATAATAATAATAGTACTTCATAGAATGGTTGTGAGGATTAAATGTGATCATACATAATGCACTTTAAACAGTACCTGCAACAAAGTGCCCCACAGATGTTAGACATTAATCATAACGATCATCATCATCATCTCTTCCCTAGTATTTTTATGCATTGACAAAGAATTTTAAACAAAATTTACTGTCCTCTCTTCTAGCTTTTGACTAGCATGTATCTTAGCTCAAGTTGATTGAAAACAGAGCCTGAGGAAAGGGTCAAGTGCTAGTGTTTCATTGGAAGGTAAATTCTAGGGTAGCTAGAGTAAAAGAAAATAGAAATAAAACAAAATAAAATAGAATAAAAAACAAATAAAATAGAAAACAGAAAGTTGGGACAATCCATCACAGGGAAAATGGAGAGACAATTTATCTTCCATTCCCTTCAGCCTTCCCTTTCTCATTGGCTGAGATTCATCTTTCAAGAGAGTTAATTCTTCTGTTCTTCCAGATTGTATCACCCTGTGACAGGCTGCTCCCACACCCTATTGGATTGCCCACTGTGGCACTTCATCCAGGATGCTAATCTCTTCTACATGTCTCTTTATCAAGCCTCTATATTCATAGTGATGGGTAACATTATCTTTCAAATTATCCAGTTGAAATTAGAAGCGAATTCTGTCTCATATTATGGAAAATCTACCTCCATTTATCTTTATTGCATTGGCCCTACTTTTTGAAACTAGACAGCATATATATCCATTTTAATTTTTTGTAAAAGCATAGATTTTAGTAATGAAGAATACCTTGTCAGTGTGGAAGTGGTTAAATATTATATTCATATTGTTCTTATTATCTTTGCTTATGGCTATGGGAATATAAAATAATACAATTATTTTGGAAAACAATTTGGCAGCTTCTTAGAAAGTCAAAAATAAATTTACCATATAGTCCAGAAATTTTACTCCAAGGTATCTATCCAAGATAAAGAAAAACATATATTCACAAAAAGACTTGTACACAGATGGTCATAGCAACATTGTTCCTATTACCCCCAAAACTGGAAACCATCCAAATTGCCATCACTCATGAATGAATGAAAAAAATGTGATGCATCCATGCAACTAAATAGTACTCAGCAATAAAATGGACCGATAACATAACAGCATAGATTGTCTTAATACATGTAAAAAACATCATGCTAAGTGAAGAAAAGCAGACATGAAATACTGCAATATTTGTGTTATATAATTCCATTTATATAAAATGATCCACAATGGCAAATCCTCAAAGACAGAAGACAAATCAGTAGTTGCCTACAGCTTGGGGAAGAAATGGGAGAGTTACTGTACCAGGTCACAAGGGAACTTTTGGGTGATGGAAATATTTTAAAACTGGATTGTGGTGATATTTGCACAACTGTATAAATTTTAAAATAATTGACTTGCACTTAGAATGGATAAGTTTTATTATATTAAATTTTATCTTAATAAAGTTTTTAAAAAAAAAACCACATACTTCGAGATAGATAGATTAAGTATTGCATATAACAAAGTTATTAATTATATAGGTTTAAAATTTGGATTAAGAGCGATTCATAGTGAAAAACCTGAAAGATAAATAAAAGAGATGTTAAGAATGCTTAGGAGTTCTATTTCTTTAATCTTTCTGCGAAATGACATAATGCCTTTTTAAAGTATCCATTAATATTTATACTATTTTTAGTATCTCAGATGTAATCAAATTAAATATGTGTTTATGAACCCTGGCTAATTTAAAAGTGAGCACATTCGAATAAGTCTGCCTAATTAAGGCATCCTTGGTAGAGACATTCCTAGATTTCTCAAATGTGTTCTATGTGTTGAAATACTAAAATTAGATTATTACAAATAAACACTGATGATACTTGGTATAAATGTTTATGTCTGATGCAAGTATTTTAATTTTTAAAACTACATATTCTTTAAGAAGGGTTGGATAGATCAGGGAGAGTTTGGCTTTAAGAGTAGCAATCGCATCTGCTGAGAACTTCGACCATGAGGGTCATGCTATCAAGCACTGTTGCATAGTGGTCGTAATACCCATTCATTCTACCAATAGTTATTGGAATGTCTGATAGGTACCAGGCACAGTAATAAGAAACACATATATATATATATATGTTATATATATATATGTTTATATATATGTTTATATATATATATAAAATGCCAAATAGTGATAAGTTCTGTGCAGAGGATTTAAATCAGAAAAATGTGATAGTCACTGTCTAGCTGAATTGTCTTGGAGAAGTCCTCTCTAGATATTTAAGCAGAGAGCTGAATGAGAAGATTCACCCAGCCATGTGGAAATGTAGAGAAAAGCATTTCAGGCAGACAGGGCAAAACTCCTGAGGCAAAAATAAAGGCACGAGTGACAAAATAAAAGGCATGCTTTGGGGGAATGCTTTAAAAAGGCCAGTGTGGCTAGAGCCTAGTGGTGAGCAGGGACCAGATCCTACAGTACTCCATGTCAGGTGCTCCCATTTTTTCAAAACAAGGTAAGACATTGTTGGTTTAAAGCAGTGCTGAGATATGCTCTAATTTATATTTTTAAATAATCATTCTAGCTGTCGTCTAGATAATTTGGGGATGGTAAACAGTAGAAAGTGAGAACTATTACAAAAGTCAAAACAAGAGATAATGGTGGATTTGAAAAATAAAAACAAAGGATGTGGAGAAAAATGGACACAATGGTATGTTTGGAATAGTGCAAAAAAACTTGCTAAGAGATTGGAATTTCATGGGCAAAGAAATAAATAAATGAATGATTTCTAGGTTTTGGACTATTGGAGAAGTAGGTTGCAGGGAGTGGGAAAATTAAGAATGCTATTCTGGCCATAGTTAAGATGCCTAGGAGATATATCTGGAGCTGTCAGATGGGAGGGAGATTGTCTGTCTGTCTGTCTGTCTGTCTGTCTCTCTTTCTCTTTCGCTCTCTTTTTTTTTCTATTTTCCAGAGATGTATCAAGCTTTCAAGTGCATGTGCAACCCAGTGCTGATCAATGAATGTATGTCTTCTCTCCTATCTAGGATGTATATTTCTTTCCATTTCTGAATGCCTCACAGTGATTAGAATTAGGCACAAAGTAAATACATGGATATATGATTGTGGATAGATGCTGAGATGAATGACTAGATGGATGTCTAAATCAATGAATAGAAATAGACAATAAGCATCTGAATATTGAATAGTTCAGAGGGTACTGAACTAGTATTGAATAGTTCAGAGGATACTGAACTATACTGAATAGTTCAGAGGATACTGAACAAGAGTTATCTCTTGTCATTCTCAGAAATATATTCCTGAATCTGAGTTTTAGAAGATCATGAGTATTAGAGAAAAAGATGAAAAGAAAGAAGATGCTCATTAAATGTATGCTTTTAAATAAAGTAAATAAAATGTCTAGAAAACATTTTATTTCAAAGGGGAAAAAATTTCTAAATGTATTAGCCTTTAAAAACATGCTCATCCATTTTCTTAATCCATTGTCTTCTTCAAATATTCTTGAAATATTTCTTCCCTGTTGTTTAAGTGGTCAGACATCCCACCCTTTTAATGTTTTTGTGACTCATGGGTCCTTCGAAACTTTCAATCCAGATTCTCCTGGCTTGAAATATATGTATTGCTAAACACCTCTCTTACTCTGTTCACTGATCCCTCCTCCCAAAATCAGAGGAAAGAAAGACAGTGGTTGCTCTTGGCTTCTTTTGTTTAATCTGACAGATCTGAGCCAAGAGGACCTAAAAATTTCTTGTAATTAAAAATTGGGCATGCATATATAAACTTTCATTATCCCCAAATCAATTATGCTGTGTTTGTAAGACAAAAGAAGGTAATATGTCTAAGGATCTAAATTTATCAAATCTCTTTCAGATATCTGGCTTAATCCCACAGTGATAGACATGTCAGATATTATAATATTTAGCATATTTCCTCATGTGGAAAATGATAGGATTTCAGTTGTCATGCTTTAAGGGCATGAACCATAATCTCATTATCATCTCCCTAAATCAATCATCACATCCTGGATATTAACTCCATCTTAATGACACCAGATGCAATAATGTGTATGAGGTGAGAGAAAAGTTCCATGAGTCATCATTGGGCCAGAAAACAATGATGCAGGCTAAAAATTAATTACTGATGAATTTAGTATGGCCACAATACATCACACATTGCATATGCCTGCCTTTACAGAGCTAAATTAAGAATAACATTGCATATTCATAGGACCTCATGTTTCTAAAACACAAAGTAAATGTGAGTGATCCAGAGAGAGTTAAAAAAATAAGCCAGTTCCATTGCATTTTAGAAAATTATATAATTAAGTAATGTTCTTTACAACAGTATCAGAGTATAAGCAATAATTTAATTTACAGTGTGACATTTTATAGATGAGACTCAAATATAAAACATAAAATTTACTTACCTGCATCTACCTTATTTATCTTTTCTTTAATTTATATTCATATTCTAATTCATATTGAATCATTTATTTTAAGGCTGTAGTATATATTGATTTGTGGAGAGAGGATGATGATAATCAGATTTTAGTTTATGCTGCGAAAGCATGACAATTGAAATTTAGCCATTTCTTCGTTTCTACAGTCTATCTTATATGTTCATCAGTGTGTGATAAGCTAATTGTTTATAACATAAATGTGATCATTTTTGTCCTGGAGCTCAATATAGTAACTTATCTTAGAAATTAGTCTATATGAAAAAAAAAAAAACTTAAAAACCACAAGTTTCACGTTAAGATACACAATTAAGAACTTGAATAGTTATTCTTACCTCTGAAAGAGACCCACTCTGTCATACCTATACCAAGAAAGACTTCCTGGTAAATAGTAGTGCTTCGTAATTCTTATCTCAGTTGGTCCTCACAACAGCTTTTTGAGGAAGATTCATTTTGACAAATACAAAACAGACAGCACAACTCCAAACCATTGAAGGCAGTTTTGTTTGATAAAAGAATTTGAAAAGAAACCAGAGGACTGGTTCATAAATTAGTATCTGTTGGACAAAGAATGAATGAATGAGTGGGTAATTTCTGAGGAGTAGAGAAAGCCTTTTTTAAAGAAATGATGTCTTAAAATTGTTTTCTTACGACCAAAATCCAAATGATCTATTAAACACTCCTGGCTACATTCCCAGCAGATAAAGAGAGAAGGCCTTTACTGGGAAGATGAGGCAATTGTGTGGGTCATGTATTAGAGGAGAGCAAATTATTTTAAGTGGCAGTATTTGCACAAATCTGTTCAATAGTAAATCTGATTAATTACTTTGAACTATTTGGAGTGGGTTGATGAAGTTCTGAACTTTAAAGTATGAAGATTAGAATGAACTTGACATAATTAAAGATAAAGAATTCTTCATAATGAAAATATGGATCCTGATCCAAGGAAACAACTGGACTGGCCTGGATGCAGAAATTAAAAAATTAAGAGAATCCAGGCACAAAACTGGATAGAGACATTTCCCTTTGCTTCCCCTGGCTCTAGTGTGTCTGTCCTTCATTGTAGCTAGAATCCAGACTGCTATCCATGAATAGTTTAACATGTATACATGTGTGTGAAAATTAGTAGTTTAGAACATTGCGTATACAAGACATGATACTATGAGTTCAGTCATTGTTAAATGAAGTGTTTATAGAATTCTCAATTACATATTTCTTCAGTCGTTATTAAAAGGGACTACAAGAAAGAAAGATCAAATGACAGCTACTGTCAAGATTCAGGTAACCAGATTGGGAGTACCAGATACACAGTAATCCACATACAGGCTCTGCCAAGTTTGGCTGTGACAAATAGCACTCTGAGTATCAAGAAAAATGCCGAAGAAGTAGATCTGCTTCTTTGCATTCTGAAAAGACACTGATATACTCAAAGAATAGTTAAGTAATAATGCAAAGACATTAACGTTTAATAGTGCAACGAGTGGCCCAGACTCTAAGTGCAGGAGAAGTTGAGATAAAAATATTTTGTTGTGCATTGGTGTGAATTCTGAATTATAGTTTATTTGTATAAGTAGAGAAAGAGAAAAATGTATTATTGACAGAAAATAAGAGACTTATGCTTTTCATTGAATGCTATAACTATGATATTGTTATCTTGCTTCATTCATTCATTCATTGAACAGATCGTGTGCCAGGCACAGATTTTATGTGCTAAACATTAAAGATGAACAAAACAGATGTAGACCCTGCCCTTTTACTGTCTCTGAAAGCTGATGAATGGGATCCAAACAATTATACTTACCATACATGTATTTTAGGCACTGAACTAGATACTTACATATCTTTTTATTTGATATAATCCTCACAAGGATTCTATTTTAGATAGATAAACACATATATATGTATATATGTGTGTGTATAAATTATATATAATATAATATATATACGATATGTAATATAAATATATGTATATATAATACATATATACAATTGACCCTTGAACAACACAGGTTTGAACTGCACAGATCCACTTATACACAGATTTTTTCAATAAATACAGTAAATGTATTTTCTCTTCCTTATGCTTTTCTTAATATCTTTTTTCCTAGCTTCCTTTTTTGTAAGAATACATTATATTATACATGTAACATACAAAATATGTGTTAATTGACTATTTATTTTCTCAGTAAGGCTTCCAGTCGATAGTAGGCTATTAGTAGCTTAGTTTTGGGTAAGTCAAAAGTTAAACATGGGTTTTCAACTTGGGGGGACAGGTTCCATGCCTCTAACTTCTGCATTGTTCAAAAGCCAACTGTGTCTATATAATTTTACTGTTTTCACAAGAGACCCAGGTGCCTTTGTAATGGTTAAAAAAGCAAGGTTGCACAATAATTATGAGAAAGGGTCCTGGGAGCAGATTGACCCAGGATTTGAACCCTTGCTCTGCCATGTATTAGCTGTATGCTGTCAGTCAATGTCCTTAATCTATGACCCCCTCTGTTTACCTATCTGTTAATTGAAGAAATAATAATACTTACCACAAGATGTTATTAAGAGGTTTAAATATGGTACTACATGTGAATCTATTTAGTACAGTGCTTGGAATGTAATAACCACTAAGTGAATTTCGGTGAAAGTGCAGTAAACCTGAAGGAATTTTGGTAATGCATAAAGAAATGACAGCTACAAAGGAATAGGCAGTTAAGTATGTAAATTGCATCAGTTTTCCACTCTTAAGGGTGGTTTTGTTCGGCTTACAGGATTTGAATTTAGGGCAGTTCTTCGCCCTTCCTATTCTCGAGTTGTTCTTACATCAAAGACCCTTAAGGCCCAGAGGGACCCCTTAGACTGAGAGTTTTACTGGCCTGTGTAATCTTTCTTCAAGTAAATTGTCATTTTCACAAATCATAAAATATGTGCCATTTTAGTAAGAGACGCACAATTAAAACTGCTTCTTTGGCCATTGCATTCATTCATCTGTAACCATGTTCCAACAATCCATCTTTGGAGGTTGAAGACAGGCATTTTATTTTTAGGTTCTTGGTCTTCATTAAAAAAAAAAAAACCCTATTATACTATTTCCATGGTTTTTTCGCAAAATTGCAAAGTTTGTGAGCTTCATATTTTCTGCCTATATAGTAAAGCAATTAAGAAAAGTCTTTAATTTTTTTTGAAAAGCTCCTTTTTAAAAACACAGACCTTTTTGCTTTGCTCCTCCATAGCTATGCTCTGTACTTTGAACATCGGTTTTTTGTTTTGTTTTGTTTTGTTTTAATAGGTCTTTACTCTTAAATAGATTATTCACTCTTAATCAGCTGAACCTTGTCTAATTCTTGTGTCCAAGGCTATATTGGCAACTCAGTCAAGATTGTTTACTCGCTGATAATAGTCACAAGCTACTCTTACAAATTTCTGTTTTTATCAATAATAGGTTAACCAGAAAATCAACTACTGAATTTTGAATGCTTTAAGTGGTGGACAGTGTTGAGATGCTATTTTCATGGTAACGACATTTTCTCTTTGCAAGCAAATGGTCCACCTTTTTCAGAATCTTGAATGTCTGTTTATATTATTGAGTAACCAAATATCTTTATCCATCTTCGAGGTCCAGAAAATAATGTCCATGAATTAATTTGACCAATAGGCTTTCCTTCTCTAGGCATTATGACTTATTCTCTTCTGTTATCTAAATCTCATGTGATATTTTAGTAAACGATATTGTAAGTCAAGTTTTCTCATCTGTTTTGACTCTTGAAAAGAGAGATTGCCGAAAATTATAGATTTTAGTCAACTGATAGTTACTGTTTGGATACAGTAGTCCTCCCTCATCTGTGTTTCTGCTTTCTGTGGTTTCGGTTACCCGGTTGTGGTCAACCTTGGTCTGAAAATATTAAATGGAAAATTACAGAAATAATTTGTAGGTTTTAAACTGTACACTATTCAGAGTACCGTGTGAAATCTCGTGCCATCCCACTCCGTCCTGCCCGGGATGTGAATTATTCCTTTGTCCAACATATCTACACTGTTCATGCCACCC
This sequence comes from Pteropus medius, assembly GCF_902729225.1. Lineage (NCBI taxonomy): Eukaryota > Metazoa > Chordata > Mammalia > Chiroptera > Pteropodidae > Pteropus > Pteropus medius. The sequence continues at coordinate 1,865,448 of NW_024344253.1, read as the reverse complement.
ACCAGTTAGTCACTTCGTAGCAGTCTTGGTTATCAGATTGATTATTAGAGAGAGAGAGAGAGGAAAGTGAGAGACCATGTTCACATAACATTTATTACAGTATATTGTTATAATTGTTTTATTTTATTAGTTATTGTTGCTCATCTCTTACTATGCCTAATTTAGAAATTGAACTTTATTATAGGTATATATGTATAGGAAACAATCCTAGTATATGTAGAATATGGTACTACCCATGGTTTCAGGCATTCACTGATGGTCTTGGAAAGAGTTCTCTGTGGATGGGGGGAACTACTGTATTTAGTTTCTTTTTCTTGTCCCATTTTTATCATGGGAGGTGCTGAGCTTGCACACCACTACATGCAAACCTCGCACCACTTGTGCGACTGCAGAGCAATTGAAAATCACTGTGGTAACTGGTGCTATCCCAAAGCAAATGTCCAGGATGGTGAGAATCTATTTTAGTACAAAAATCCCACTGCCTCAGAAGCAAAGTGGCTGCGCTTTCCAAAACAGCAGCCACAGCTTCTAGTCACAGAATGGCTGCATTGGAGCCTGGTATGCAGAAGACTCAAGTCTTGCCTAAGACTTTCTTTAGGCCTGTATTTATGTCTGTGGGGAAGCAGGGCCATCAATAGCAATGTCTTTGAAAAGGCAGGATGGCAGTCACCATTCTTTGGCCCTCCATGTTGTGCCCAGCTCACCAGTTTTATCTCTAGTCCCTTGTAAATGGCGGATAGACAGAGGTGCTGTGTCTCTGTATGGTTTTTATTTTTATTTTCTTTTTTCTTGGTTCAGGTCATTATTGAGATCTGAGTCCAGTTAGAGCTGACTTTGCAAAGGACAGATACAAGGAAGGGGATAGAGGCAGACTCGCCTGCAGGGCACATCCCTTGACCAATCCGCCCACGTCGTCAGTCAACAGAGTGCAACAATGCGGTCCCACAATTCTGTTCTCAATTAGAGTCGAGTGGGTGGCCTTTGAGAAAATATTCTGAATTAGAGAATCGATGATTATATTCTAGTTGGCAAAACATGGTCTGGATCCCAGTACAAAATACCTTAGAAACACTTTATTCTCTTTAGTCTGCCTTCAGCTGAACTTAGTAAAGAAATTAATCAAATAGAGAAAATGACCACAGATGGACATTGAAAAACAGCCTCTCAACTTCCATAAAATTCCTTCTCAATTGGGGAATAAGGGGTAGTTCATATACTTAGAAGTATCAAACAATATATAATTTAAAAGGCTAGACAGGAGAATAAGTAATATGGTTGACAGTGAAATATATGATGTACAAAGCAAGCTAAGTGACTCCTATACCTTTAGGAGTTATCAATGAGTAGCAATTAAAGACAACTTTGAAAAAATTAATCAGCAGAACTGCTTATCCATTAGGCTTTTTCTGAGATGACCCTTTGAAAAACAACATCTGTACATCTGTGGGACTATAGGGTGGCATTTGGACAGCTATTTTACTTAGTAATCCTGAGCAGTTTAGGAGCAAAGCTGAAATAAGCCCTCACTTTTGGGGGAAACAAGATGGTATTCTACTGAATGCTACAATTTTACCACTTTGGAAAAAAAAAAAAAAAGGCTGCTTGAGAGACCTAAGAGTATAAAAGCATTCGAGACCTCAGAAGGAGTTTAAATCAATGCGCTGCCACAGTTACAGAGCAGATGAAAGAGCCTGCTGTCTCAATTGCCAGGAAACTACTTAGAAACTCTCACTTTGATTTCTTCACGTCGTCCGTTACATTACTGCTAAATGCAATATATAGGGACATCACAACTTTGATGTTGTACAGCTTCAACAAATGGAAACTAATGTGCTAGGACAACTAAGATTTGTGGTTTTATGTGGATATATAAATATCTCCCCATCTAGCTCCCTAGGTGCTAGCCTCTCCAGGGGCTGTCTTCTCACCTATAGCTTTATAAAATTATAATTTGGGTGTTTTATTCATGAATTCTCCTAAGCAGTGTCATGTTTATGTAGTACCAAAAACCCATAAGGGGATATTGTTATTCTGAATTATTACTTTATTAATATGTATTGTACACCAGTTTCAAAAGTACAGTGTAGTTTTATTCATCTGTTTGTCAGCACTGGACAGAGAACTCGATTCAGTGAGGAATGACTGATTCCAGGCCTTTGGAAAATCTGATGTTTTTAATCAGTGGGTGTGCGCAGATGGAGTTGGAAACTAATTTTCTAGTCAACAACAGTAGAGGTCTGTTTTCCAGTTTTAGCAGTAAACCTTCTGGTGGTCATCCAATTATTAAGATCCTACATTTTAAAGAGCTGTGGACTTCTGCCATTATTCGTTAACTAAATTTGAAATCATGTTGCTTTTTCTTATTGAACCTTATAAATATGTGCTTATTTAATCATGTAATACATCGAATTTACTATTTTGAAATTTACGGAACTGAGAGAGCAGAGGTCAGAAGATCTGGATTTGAGAGTTGGCTCTGCCATCTACTAATCTTTTCAGTTGGGGCATAGCATCCAGTGCTTAGTTTCTATTTCCTCACTTCCTAAGCATTTAATGGCACCTTCTTTGTTTTCATCTCAGAACTGGTGTGTGGACTAAGTAAACTGATACTTGAGAGGCGATGCTATAGCAGAGCTTGCTGCAAATGGGATGGGAGACCAGCAATGTTTCCAGCCAGCTCTGTGGTCACGGACATCTCTAACCCTGCTAAAGAATTAAGGCCCATTTGAAAAATGCCTTAGTTCCTTTTTGTCTCATTTGCCAGCTTGCTCTGACAACTGTAAATCACTGTATAAATGTTTCTGACTTTTTTGACAGCCTGCTTTGAAAACTATAAAGCATTAGGAAAATATTGCAGATGTTATACATTGTTTAAACAGTTTAACCCTTTGTCAAAATAGATTATGGGATCACTTTTTTATTTTTCTGGGAAATCTTTAAGAATTGGGCGGATAATCTTCCTTATTCAGTGTTTCATCTGTAGACGTGTTCATGTTCATCTTGAACTTCTTCCAGCTACGTAAGATTCTGTTATAAGGATAATTTGGAATGTGATAAGCATTGCAGGAGAATTTCCATTTTTGTTTACATGTAGTTCCTCTCCAATGTATCCTTTTACTAATGAATTTACAAAAACGTGGAAACTACTTTGAACTTAAATTATAAAAATATTTTGCTTGAATATAGCCTCATGGCACATATTTCTAAGACCCGGATTATAGTTTGTCCACTTTTGTGGTAACAAATTAAAAGCGATAATTATGATCGTGGGTCCATCTGAGTTGTGTCTAATAGTTCAAGATTCCTATTTAGAAACCGTGCCACATTTTAAAATATCATTTGAAACATGTGCTGCTCTAATATATGAAAGCACGTGCCAGCCCACAGTGTTCTGTTTCTGTAGAAGTCTTCTTTGCCAATTACTTACCCGGAATTACTAAATTGTATTTTTAATACAATTTAGATTCTATTTGCTGGCTTCCTAGTAAGCTGTCTTCTACATTTCTAGGAAGGTGACTTTTTCTTTACAGGCAAAACTTTCCCTTTTGAGCTCCACTCAGCACTTTAAATTCTAGATTACTTGATAATAACTATGAGATTTAGTACCATTTTGCCTGAGCTTTATAATTTCCATAGCACTTCCACCTACATGATGTAATTTAATCCTCACAACAATAAATTAGATATATCATCTACTCTTATTCAGATTGGGAGGTAGGAGGGGAAAACTCAAGAGGCTAAATGATGAGCCTCAGTACCCAGCCGCTGAGAGACAGAGCTGGGTCTCAGGCATATCTTTTGATGACAAGACAAAAAGCACTTTGAGATCATTATTACTTCATGCTCATAAAAATAAGGTCCATGACCTTTTTTTTACTGCTTTGGATAAAAAGTATTAGCTTCAAAAATTATATGCTACGTAATTCATGCTCTGATTTTTTCATATTATGAAATTTATTTTTGGTGCCAATCTAGCTTACTAAATACTAGCTACTATTTTAAGCACCTAAGTGCTTATGTTGCCTTTTAGTTTTTTATGTGCTAAGTATTTAATCTTGATTTTTAAATGAAGAAATTCGTTCATACTTAAACAGCTAAGATGCAGTTTAAACCTTATTCAGCCTGACTTCTACATGCATGCTCTTAACCTCTAGGCTCTACTACCTGATATGGCATAAAAACCACATATTTGACTTTAAGAAATAGTTCTTCAAGTGAAAGCTCTTTCCATTTGCAAAGAAAATTACCCTCTCTTTTGCTTAACACGTAGGTTTATTCTATGTATTGAAGAAATGATGTATGTAAAGAAGATTTTTAAAATGTAAATCACCATAAATAGAAAATTTACTATTAATGTGGCTAATCTCATTTAAGAAGAATAATGGGAAAGGAATAACACCCCGCTACCTCCTGTCATCTCTGTTATTGATACCGTCGCTTTGCATAGACAGACTTTGATTAAATGTGCCTGTACCTAAAGTGAAAATGCAGGGCACTGTGTCATACCTCTGAAAGAGACAATTCAGTGGCAATGGGAGCTTTATAGCACACCTCAAATCATGTGGCACAGGGGGACATCACCTACTCAACCCTGCACAGAGCTGGTCTTGCTGAGAATCCAGGGGACCCCCCTTACAACAGCTCACTGTAGGGATGTTCACGTTTGTGGAAATAATTAATGGTGGCAATGATCCTTATAATGGTACCTGGTACCCTGCTGTGAAGAAAGATAAACCAGCCTTTACCATAAAGAACTTACAAATTATACTAAGTAAACATGTTAACAGCTATTAAGAATCCTAATCAGAGCTGTTAAACAAACAATTAAGAGATGTCATATAAAACACACCCATTGAGGAATAGCAGTTACATGTTCGGAGTTTTAAAAGGAACCATTTACCTTTGAGATAGAAAACCCGAAGTGAAGTGTAAAGGTTAGTCAAGAACAAGGCACCTTCCGGAGCGAATCCATTTGCTGAGCCTCAAATCCCATGGTCAGAGCCCTGTTCCCAATGGTGTGCTTACATCCGAAGATTTATTTTGAGTCTCATTACTATTTAATCAGAAAATTACTCGTGTTCTCTCAGACGTGACTTATTATTATAAGTAGTGCTTCTTTAAAGGGCCATGAAAATGTTGCTACAATTTAATAGTAAAAATCGAGAAGAAATTATTTGTCTGGAAGGAATTTACTTTGTAGATGGCATTTCAGGTTAAGATGAGATTCATCCCATCTTACCAGTGCTTAACACCTTGCTTTTCTCAGTGCGGCCCAGCACCACCAGCACCACCTGGGAGCTTGTCACAAATGCAGGATCTTGGGCCTCACTCCAGACCTACAGAATCAGAACATACATTTTAATAAGGTCCTCAGATAATTTATATGCATATTAAATTTGTAAAAGAAAATATCAATGTGCAAAGTTCCTACTACCAGAAATTCTGTCAAGAAAATTAATGTTTACTCTTATCGGAAAGTAAACATTAAATTACTCACTTTAGGAAGGTATAGAAATAGTGTGACATTTGTCTTATCATTTAGCATATCTGAAGTGGTCCCCTCCAGCACCCATGTTTAACGGTGGCTTCCAGCATTTCCAGCATAGCACACCACCCTAGCCACGTTCAGTCACGATCCTGTAGTCTTTCCTTCCTCTTCAGATTTTGTGTCCCCTTCCCATTCTCAGTATAGCTCCCGATTATGTGGAACACTAACACTGTGGAATAAAGAGCATATGAGAGGGTGACAGGCCTAGCCTTGGACCCCACCGTGCTCTCCCACAGCTAGGATACACCGAGGCTACTCTTCGATTATTCAAGCACTACTTGGCTGAGTCTGCCACATGCAAGTTGTGCCATGTTTGTGGATTAAGAGAATTAGTGGCTTTTGTATCTTCTCACTAAAAAAACTGAAATTAAACTTTACTATTTATACATAGATTCCTTTTGACAGCAGGTTTTTACGGCAGTCATGAACATCTCATAAAGGAGATGGCATGATGTGGTTTTCCAAATCTGATTTTTTATGTTCATATGGTGAACTATTTTAAAACAGCAGTGAAAGTATACCCATGAACATATATTATTAAAAAAAATGGAATCTCACAGTGAACAAGGAAGATTAAGTAAAGCATCAGCTGACTTTTATAGTTAAAAAAAAATCTTGTGGAAAAAATTATAATAATGTTCTTTATAATTGTTCTGAAAAAAATCAATGATAAGAAAGTTATGACAGGCCTTATTAATGCTCAAATTGTTCCTCCTGAGTAACAGATTTTTTAATGTAACATAAATGGGCTTCATAGAAAATATTCTATCTGCATTTAGTGGTTACTCAATGTTCTTTCCTACATTGTAATAACATAGAGCACTTTAAAATAGGAAAAGAAGGGTTTTGTATTTTGCTTTTTCATTTTTTTTTCTCATACGCTACAAATAAGAAGGTAAATAAAACTGGAAGACATTGAAATTTTTCATCTAGCAGTATGGATTTTTCAAAACAATGGTTATATTTGGGTTGAAGATAATTTGATTGCTTTTTTTAAAAACGTGTGTTGGGCTCATGAAATGGTTGAAGGAAAAGATAATTGTAATTACATTAAAACAGTTTTTTCTCTGTTAATGTCCGTATCTTAGTCATATTAGAACTGCATTGTCGTGTTCCTGGCTAACCAGATGGCCTGGCACAAGTCTTTAACTTCCCTAAGACTCAGTTTGCTCATCTTTAAAAATTAAACCTACCTCTTAGAGTTAGTTTGAGGACTAAGTGAGATAATACATTAAAAAGTGTTTAAGAGAGTGCCTGTCCCATAATAAAAGCTCACATGCATTAGCTATTCACATTGTTTTATTTTTATCACACCATCATTCAGCCAAATTTGACAGAAATTTAATAGACAAAAGTCATTCTGTCCTATTCTGAAATGTAAAATGACCTCATTGCCCTAAAACATAGCCATTTCCATCCTTTAAGAAATAAGATGCAAAACCCTCCTACCTAGAATCCTAGCTCTCCTCTTTCTTTCTTTTTTTTCTTTAATTAAGTTTATTGGGGTAACATGGGTTAATACAATTATATAATTTTCAGGTGTATATTATAATTTGACATCTGTATATTCTATTGTGTGTTTACCACCCAAAGTCCAGTTTCCTTCAGCTACCATATATTTGATCCCCTTTACCCACTCTCTCCCCAACCCCCCCTTTTTTTGATCCCTTTACCCTGTCTACCTCTCCTCCCCACCCCCCTACCCCTCTGGTAACCACTAGTCTATAGTCCATGTCCATGAGTCTCTGTTTGTCCTGTTCATTTGTTGCTTTTAGGTTTATATCCTACATATAAGTGATATCATGTGACTTTCAACTTTTTCTATCTGGCTTATTTTGCTTAGCATGATTATCTCAGGGTTCATCCATGTTGTCTTTTTACTGTAGCCAAACTTCTTATAAGAACAATCTGCCTGTGTCTTCAGTTCCTCAACCCTCATCCATTCTTCAACCTACCACAAAATGGCTTCTGCCATGTTGCAGAGCTTCTCCTCCATAAATGCACATGTCAGTCAGTCATTGCCTTTCTGATTGCTGAATCCAATGGCCACTTTTCAGCTCTAACGTTTTTGGCCTTAATACAGCACTTTACATCTTCCTTAGTGTTGTCTTGGATCTTTTTTGCTTAATGTCTTCCATGATCTTCCTTAAGCTTCCTTTTAAATGCTTCTGTTCCCAGAATTCCACACTTGACCTTCTTTTATAGTCACATCATGGAATCACTACCACTTCTTGCTGAGAACTTAAGTATATATTTTTCTGCTCGCTTTCTTTCTCTCTCTCTCTCTCTCTGTCTCTCTCTCTCTCTCTCTCTCTCTCTCTCTCTGTCTTTCCTATTCTGGGATCTCATAGTGTGTTTTCAATAAATTCAACCAACCTGTCAACAGGCATCAGGTAATATGCTGGCATGCGGATTACAATAAAATTTATTAATTAAAGATCCAGAGGCTTTAAGAGACCTTGAAACAAAATTTAATTTATTCTCCTATTTTCAGATATTTTCTCATTTTTTCATTCATGTAGGACAAGATTTTTCTTTATTGGCTGCCATTGCCAAGCACCATGGTATATGCTAAGAATTTAACACCTGGAATAGTGAGACAGAAATGAGTTTTACTTTGCTTAGTTTTGTTTGGGTGATTGCTTCTTTGGATTGGTTTTGAATCTAGATGAAGAAAGGTGTCGAATTCTATAAGGTAAATTTTGAATTTGAAGCGACGATGGGCCATCCAGGTGAAGAGGTCTCTTTTCAATCCCAATACTGACTCTTGAGTGTATTTTTTTCAGAAGGATCCTAATTTCTCAGATTTAAACTTCCTTACGTTTAGAATTTTTTTAATATCTATTATCCGACATATAGTTACTCAAATGAAACTATCTCTTCTGAATTATCCATTCATCAACATATATATTTTGAGAGTCAGAATAAGTGACAAACCCTGTGTTTACCACTGAGAATAATATGATGACTAAGATAAACATAGATTTTTCCCTCCTGAAGTTTCAGTCTATTTGGGTAGTGAACTGTCAATCAAATAATCATGTGATAATTATCCACCAAAGATGTATGAGTAAAAGAAAGCCTTAACTATTTCGGGTTTCCGGAGACTTCCCTGAAGAAGCGATATCTACCAAGAGACTGAGAAAGGGCTGACAGTTAGCCATGTGTAGAAGATAAAGCCTTCTAGGCAGCAAGGTCTTATAAAAAGATCTTAAGGCAAAGAAATAATGTGGCAAATTTGAGGAAAAGAGGGAGGACCTGGGTGATTGGAGTGAATGAAAAGGAGAACAAGAGTAGATGAGGCAGAAGAGGTAAGCGGCGGTAAATGGTGGCTGAGTTGGCTGAAGAACAGCACTCCAGCGTGGCCACCTCCAGATATAAGAGTCACCTCCAGGAAGCACATCCCGATGGAGGAAAATAAGAGCATTAAAACGTCTTTATGTTTTAACTGCCAAATTTAACTCCTTGGAAAGCCAACCACTTGGATCTCATTTTTTAACAGCCATGCTGAGGTATATCTGCTATACAATTAGTTGCATATATTTAAAGTGTGCAATCTGATAAGTTTTGAAATACGTACACACCTGTGAGACCATCACCGTATCAAGTTTATGAAAGTATGCATTGTCCCCGAGGTTTCCTTGCGCCCCTTTGCAGTCCCTCTTCCCCTCCACTCCCATCTCCAGGCAATGATCGATCTGTCAAACATAGAACAATGCCTAGCACATAAAATGAATGTTGTTGAATAAATGAAAAGTGAGTCTAGAGAATTAACTCTTGGTTTGACATTTGGTTGGTTGCTCTGTCTTTTCTAGGTTTGCAGTGCTGTTCAGAATCAGGATTTCACTGTGATCGAAGACTATTGCACTGGTCTCAGAGCCCTGCTTTATCTGAAAAGCATCGAGGAACTACAAGACTGGGACGGGCAGAGTCCAGCTACCGTGAGCCACCAGAAAGGGAAACCAGTTCCCCAAATCCCAGAACTCACAGGAAAGGTATGTGCTCATCTATTCTGTGTCGTCTGTGAGAACTCTGCCTCGGTCACTTTCTATTTCAGGTCTTGTTTCCCTCCCACCTTCTCACGAACAAGAACACAGTGCCTGTGGGATATGATTTCTACAATAGAATCATTCTGAAGGAGGCTTGATTACAGCTATACGATAGGGCTGAGTTACATTTTTATAAAACCATATAACCCAAAGTCATATAAAAGAAAAAGATTGAAGCGTGTGTGTAAAGTGCCTCCAAATTCTTGCTTACTGTGGTAATGACTGGCATTCTTTCCAGTGGGAGGCTGGAGATTTCTTTATTCTTTAACGAGCTCTGGAAATTATAACATTCCCTTTCTATTTTCAAGATAATCAAATCACCGGAGCCCTGAATAATATGATGAAGTTTTTAAAATTAAAATCAAATCAGTATCTTTTGTAACTGCTTCTGCTATGTGGTTAAACCTGGGCTCAAAAGGTTATGTCCCAACTTTCTCACTAACTGCTATTTTCAGAGAAATATATACTACATTTACATTTTGTATAATATGGTGATTTTAGCAAATCTTTTCTAAAACAACATTCAGTATTTCTCCTTTGTATTTCCTTTGTATTATCCTAAATAGACAACCATTGTCAGAAGACATTTCTTGAGTCCTGAATGAGGGGAGGAAAAATTATAATTCTCAGTCTTTTCAGCTTGTCACTACATCAATAATTAACTTTTAAAAAGAAAGGCAAGTATAAAAAGATTCTTTAAGGAAGCATTTAATAATTCAAATGAATCTTAACTTGAAACAGGTCACATGAAAAAGAATCGAAAACAAAAACCCTGGGTACTCTGCCTTGGATGGCAGCATTAGGGACTCAAAGAACAAGAAAAACATTATATAACTGACTTACATTTGGCTAGTTTTAATGAAAAATATCACTGTTCCTTTCTTAACAGATAGCCAAAAGTAAGAGCTTCTTGAAGAATAATGTGTGTGATTTCAAGTACAGTAGTGAAAAAGAAAAGGGAGAAAGAAATAAAATCTTACAGTGTGGATTCCAGGAAAATATGGTGATGAATGACTCCATGAGAGGCAATCAAACAGAAAGGCTGGGTGACATTAATATTTATAATATTGTAATTAGCAAGACTGTGCCTAAGTAGCATTATTAGTGTAACTAATCATATTATAAACTGAGCCTGCAGTATTTAGACAGTGAGTGTTCTTGCCTTTGTCAGTGACCATCTATGTCCTAAAGTTGTTCATAACAAAAAATCACAAATAACTCTTCATTCATTCAATGTAAATATCTCAAGTAAATTATTTTTGGCATTATAGTTTTGCTAGTTTATGACCATCTATAAAAGCGTTGTCTCAAATTTGAGTGGTCTCCATGTGAGCCAAAATGCAAGTAGCTGCATTGCACTGTGCCATTTTGTCTTTAAAGGACTTCCACACTCATTTCAAAACTTACATATTCAAATAAAAGATGGATAATGATGGAGACACTTGTGTCAATGACATAAGTGGAAATTGATTTTCTGATAGTTTGAATCTAGATTCAGACTTTATTTTGGTAAGCCCAGCCTTCATCAAAATTGTAAGTGTAATTTTCAGCATTATCATTTGTTAAAAAAAAAAAGGATTTTGCCTATGTGATTAGATTAGCGATTCATTTCTCAACACTGAGTTGAGGAGCAAGCAGATGGTCTGGTAATAGATCTATGCTCCTGGATTCTCTGGTGCAAGCTGACATGACTAAAACAATAGGTGACTGTCCCCTTTAGGTTAATATTCCTAACAGTGAATCAAAGTGCTCTTGATCCAAGGTACAGGTGGCCTCCTAATTGTTCCTCCTAGTGTTACCGGGGTGTGTGTGTGTGTGTGTGTGTGTGTGTGTGTGTGTGTGTGTGTGTGTGTCTTTGAAAACAACTGAGATTATACTCTCATTAGCTAAAGAATTAGATGCTGCTCCTTGTAGTGTTTTCATACTATAAAGGAAAGAAGAGAAGATGTAGATCCTTTTTAGGAAGACCCCCTAGAAGTAGCTGGCTTCCTTAAACAGAAGAGGTTTGTTTGGAAAGTACCATTGTTACTCTACTTAATCTTTCACTCAGAGGTCAAGCTAGAATAAATTAAAGTAGAAATTTAAGAGAAGCCAATTACAATGCAGTGTTTGAAGATGGAGAGAAAATATGATGTTAACCAGGGAAACAAGGATTTGGCTAAATTAACTGAGTTATCTTTTGAGTAATTAGTATATTTAATATACTCTCCCTATGTATACCTCACTTGTTAATTGATTAAGCTTTCCAAGCAGTGTCTCTTCAGGTGGCTTTGGAAGAGCAAGAAGTCAGGCATTTATAGTTTGCTCTGGTCTTATGGTGCTAATATAAATCTGTGCCTGCAAGCATCAGAGCAAATCCCATAGGAAAAACAATCACCTGCTTTGCCATGCCACAGAGCAGCTGATCTCGAACTGTTGGTGCTTAAAAACCATGTGGCATATTTGCGAAAAACTCAGATTCCCTGGCCCCATTCCCAGAGATCCTGATATGACTGGTCAGCAATGGGTCCCAGAATCCGCATTTTAAGGTCATGATATATATAATAGAGGGATCCAAAGAGCCACGTTGCCAAAAGGAATGATGATAAATAGCAACAGGATATAGTCAGAGGCTGAGTAAGTTAGCAACGAGCACACACATGCTTCCCTTGATGGAGAAAGCTGGCAGTGAGTGGTTTTGAGCTGGAAGAGAAGTGAAAATACAGTCAGGAGAGAGATCCAGAGGGGCAGCACACTGGGCTCTGAGTGGCCAGAGGTTGGAAATATCTGATAAGGAACCAGGGTCAGGGAGTTAGTGCAACAGTGGGTCAAAGCTATGCAAGCAAAATGAATTGTGCAGACAGAAACACTTTGCTATCAAAGATAGGACATCCAGGGTCCACACAGTCCTGCAACAAGGGAGTTTGTGAGGATAAGGAAGTAGAGACTATTCGCAGTATAATCAGAAAGGACGGGTCTCTGTAGCAAAATTTACCCTTTTGTTTTATACTCAGTTATTTTAATTCCCCCTTCTCCCTAGTGAAAACCTAGGCAACTGAATAAAAGTGAATGGTTGCTTACTGCATATAGGACAGTGGTTACTAGCAGAGTTCAGAGTAAGACTGTTAGATTTACACGATGCTTCATTACTTACTAGTTGGGCAACTTGGACAAGTTAATTAATCTTTCTAAATCTGTTTCTAAAACTATGAAGTGAAGATAATCACAATACAAATCCATGATCCCTCATTAACAATCCTTAAAGCCAAAAGCTCTGAAACCAAATGTTTCACGTAACTCATTTGGCAGCAAACCTGGCCTGGACTGATGTGAGGCTATTTATAATCTTTGTTTATTCCTCTTAGGGTGAACATTTGAATGTTTACTGCAAAAAGACTAATGCGTTTGATTCCAAGTTGCTACCCTACACACCTTGCTGGAGGTATTAGGTAAAATGTGGTATGTGTACCATTTTAGTTTTCTAAGGCCCAAAAAACAATCCTGATCTCTGAGATGCATTTGGCACCAAGAATTTTAGATAAAGGGTTGTGAAGAACACTTAAATGAGAACTTAACTGCAATTATACCATTATCCACAAATTATTTTTTAGAGTTGGAGGCGATGTATACATTTTAATGATATCAGAAAATAAAATATCAGTATTTGGCATTTTTAGATGTGGTAAATAAGAATTATGTTGAGATTATCTATCTGCTTGAGAAACATGAAAGAAATTGGATGTTCCAATATTAGGATGGAAAATATTGCAATCAGAAGGCATGGAAGGAAATTACTTTATATTCTTATCTTTGGAATGAGAGCAAGATTCCTAAGCAAGAGACCTTGAAAGGGAAACAGCACAGGCTGAAATGACCTACTGGGTGCTTGGAGTCCGCGTGCATTTTCACAAGCCGTTCCCTGTGTCTGGAATGTCTTTCTAGTTCACTATAGAGAAACTCTCAAGCAGCCTCTGCTCTCTGAGTTATTCTCTGACCTCTGCACCAGAATTAATTTCTCCTTCTCTTTCTCAACCTCAGTTGCAAGTGGTATCGCACAGCATTTGAATTTTACATGTGTGTTTCCTGTATTAGACACTCACTTGTCTTATTCATCTTTATATCCCAATTCCTCAGACATCCACTGATACACAGGACGAGCTTAATAAATGCTGGCCGAATAAATAAATGAATGAATAAATGAATGTAAGAGATCATCTAAGTGGTAGCATTAAAAATCAGATCAGTAGTCATTTGAGTTATCTAGTCATTACTTTCCCCATTACATCAGAAATGAAAAGGCTGTAAAAAGAAAAAAGTAACTTGGACTGAAAGTCCCTTTTTGTGTCTGAGTCTAGGTTAGTAAAATGAGATGGAAAGAAGCCAGAGTGGAAAGAGTGGCGGGTAGCAACCTTTATTCCTTCTTGGCTGGGCAAAATGTCCCTAGAGTGTAAGCTTCTTGAGAACCTAGATCATACCCTGTGTGCCAGTGCCTGACACATCTACCATGTAGGAGCAACGGCCTGGCAACTGAATTGCTGAGTGAAGATATTGATCAATCGCTCATTTACTTTAAAATCTATCTTAAATGTCACTTCCTTTGTGAAGCCATCTATGGCTCTCTTCCTCGCCCTCCAGGAAAATGTGATCCCTCTTTTTTCTGCTTTCCTATTGCAGTTATTACATTATCATCTAGTTATATGTCTTGTCCATCACTGAGCTCATTATGAACATTTTGAAAACAGATCACATCTTATTAATACTTGAATTTTCAAGCACCTAGCACAATGTTACATGTTTATAGAATTATATTGAACAAACTATTAGTGGTGTCCTAATTTAGAAGGGAAAAAGGAAGCTGATTTATAATTAAAATTCTAGCCAGGTCCTTTCAAAAATAGCAATAATTTTAGGGAAAAAATGTAAATGTGCCAAGTGACTTCCAGTAGATATTAAAACATGATGAAATAATATCAGTGATATTAATAAGTGAACGTAATCTGTGCTCATGAAAAAGCTTTCATTAGGATAAAATCAGAAAAACTGCCATGGTGCTTGTATAGCAACTCCTAAAATAAGGCTTTGTTTTGATGATAGAAAGGAAAATTGGTGCATCCAGATGACCAAAATTGGTGTATCGTTCTCCTGTTACTTTAAAACTAAAAGGAATATGATTTTATAAAACTACTGCTATTTGGTTGTGGTACTTTATATGTAGATATCTAGCTATCTATTAATCTATTTCTGGCATATTATTCAACACAGAGAACAAGGAAATGTCTAAGATAATATATGATGTTACAAAAGACATAATAATGTCTCAGGAGAGGAGAAGTCTATCTCCTATACCATGACTATGAAGGTTTTATGTCTTCAAAGCTATCTATTTTTCCATGCTTTTTATTTTTTCAAATTGAGATAAAATTTACATCAAGAAAATATGCACAGGTCCTAAATGAACCATTTAACAAGTTTTGACAAATGCACGCACCCATGAAATCCTCACTTCTATCAAAATATAGAACATTGCCAAGGCGTCAGACGATTCCATCTGCACTTGCCCAGATATTATATGTCCCACCGCTAGAAGCAAACACAGTCTACTTTCTATCGTCATAGATTAGTTTGTTCGTATTCTTTAGCATCATATAATTAGAATTTCACAGAATATATCTTTTTGTGTGTATGGTTCTTTTCACTCAGCACAATGTTTTGAAGATTCATCATGTCGTTGTGGATGTTAAGTAATTCGTGTCTTTTTGTTGGTAAATAATATTCTACTGTATACACATACCACAGTTTGAGTAACCATTAAAAATGACATTTGGGCTATTTTCACTTTTCCAATAGCATAAATATATCTGAAATAAGCATTCAGACATAGCTGTTTTTGTGAACACATATTTTCATTTTTCTTGAGTAATACCTAGGAGTATACTATGTGGGTTTTAAGGTGCTATATAAGCTTTAAGAGAAACTTACAAACAGATTTCCAAACTGGTTGTACCATTTTACACTCTTACCAACTGTAGGTGGATGTTCTGGAGCACATTACACTGATATCTGATTGTGATCCTAATTTTCATCTCCTTTAAAACTAATGATGTTAAACACTTCTTCATTTCCTTATTGGCCATATATATATCTTATTCTGTGAGATGTCTGTCCAAATCTTTTGTCTATTTAAAAATTGGGTTTATTTTTTATTGAATTTTAGGAGATCTTTATATATTCTGAATACAAGTCCTTAGATGCAGAAAAAGCATTTGACAAAGTCAGGCATCCACTCATAATAAAAATCCTAAGCAATCTAGTAATAGAAGAAATGTTCTCAATCTGATAACGAGCATGCGCAAATATTCCATAGCTTGCGTCGTACTTAAAGGTAGAAAATAAACTTTTTCTTTTAAGATTTAGAGCTAGTCATGACTATTCACTCTCACCGCTTTTGTCCAGTGTTGTACTATGGGTCCTAACTAGTCCAATAAGGATGTAAAAAGAGATAAATGGCATCCAGATTGGAAATGAAGGACTGAAACTATTTGCTGATGGTAATACTGTGTACATAAAAAATTCTAAAAAAAACTATAAAAACACTATTAATATTAATAAGTGCACTCAGAAGTTCCATGATACAGAGAAAATATACAAAAATCAGTTGTATTTCTATATGAACAATAAGAACAATGAACAATCAGAAAAGTAAATTTTAAAATGTTATTTACAGTAGTATTTAAAAACCATAAAATACTTAGAAATAAATTAAAATATAGGCAGTAGCCACACACTGAAAACTATAAAGGACTGCTGAGAAAAGTTCATGAAGAAAAATCGATAGGAAGGTATGTTGAGATGTCAGTTATCTGCAAATTCTTACATAAAATAAAGTTTATTGCACACACAGGAGACAACAAAATGATTCCCCATGGAGAAGGACTCAGGTTTCATCCAGAACAAAGTAAGAAGAAAGTGAGGTAGTCAACCATGGCTTTTATTTGGGCTAGGGCTTGGGGCAGGCCTTGTTTTTCCCGGTTTGAACTTCCTATAGGGGCAAAGGGAGGAAGCCCAGAGACTTTCTTAAGAGCTAGCCCAGACGTGGGGCTGAAGGAAGGTTTGGGGCTTGATGGATGTCAGAGTCAAACATCAAAAGAGAGTCAGCCTCTTGATTACAGGATGTTGAACAGGGCCATCTATAAAGGGTTTGTTTGGGTTTTGTTTCATTTCTCCATGGCCAACTTATTGTTTTCAAGCTGGTTTTCAATTTAGTTTAATTTCTCCACAGATAAAATTCTCACATTTGCAGTACTCCCATTTTTACGTTACTATGTGTAAATCTTAGCTAGCCCTCATACGAGTCTGCAGAGTGATGAGTAGACATGGTGGTGATGGCCTTAAAACACTTAGCATTCCTTCTAGGCGGCAATGACTTGTTGATTTTTTGTTTTCTAAATAATTTTTTTATTTTTCAATTACAGTTGGCATACAGTATATTAATTTCAGGTATACAGTATGGTGATTAGAAATTTCTATAAATTATGAAGTGATAACCCTGATAACTCTAGTACCCATCTGACACCATACATAGTAATTACAAACCATGCTATACTTTACATTCCCATGACTATTGTGTAACTACCAATTTGTACTTC
Source organism: Pteropus medius (assembly GCF_902729225.1). Taxonomy (NCBI): domain Eukaryota; kingdom Metazoa; phylum Chordata; class Mammalia; order Chiroptera; family Pteropodidae; genus Pteropus; species Pteropus medius. The sequence goes on along the minus strand of NW_024344253.1, from coordinate 1,848,226 downwards.
TTAATCCCTTCCCATTTTTCACCCGCCGCCCAAACGCCTCCCATCTGGCAACTATCAAAATGTTTCTGTTTTGCTTGTTTTGTTCTTTCAATTCCACATGTAAGTGAAGTCATATGGCATTTGTTTTTCTCTGTCTACTCCACTCAGCACAGTACTCTCCAGGTCCATCTATATTACTGCAAATGGCAAGATTTCATTCTTTATTTTATGGCTGAATAACAGACCATTGTACATATGTGCCACCTCTTCTTCATTTATTCATGTATTGATGGACACCAGGTTGCCTCCATATCTTGGCTATTGTAAGTAATGTTGCAATGAACATATGGATGAACATGTTCATGTACCCGTCAAAGTAGTGTTTTGGGTTTCTTAGGATAAATACCCAGAAGTGAGATAACTGAGTCCTTCTTTGTCTCTTGTTATCACATTTGTTTTAAAGTCTATTTGGTCTGGTATTAGTATTGCTACCCAAGCTTTATGTTTGTTTGTTTCCTTTTTCATGAAATATCTTTTTCCATGCCTTTACTTTCAGTCTGTGTGTATTTTTCAGTCTGAAGTGAGTCTCTTGTAAGCAGCATATGTAGGGGCTTGTTTTCTTATCCATTCAGCCACCTTTATCTTTTGATTGGGAGCATTTAATCCATCTACATTCAAGTAATTATTGATAAATTTGTAGTTATTACAATTTTATTTTTTCATTTTTTTTTCTTCTTAAAGAAGTCCCTCTAACTTTTCTTGTAATACTGATTTGGTGTTGATGAACTTCTTTAGCTTTTTCTTGTCTGGGAAGCTCTTTATCTGTCCTTTGATTCTAAATGATAGCTTTACTGAGTAGAGTGATCTTGATTGTAGGTTCTTGCTTTTCATAACTTGGGATATTTTGTGCCAATCTCTTCTGGCCTGCAAAGTTTTTGTTGAGAAATCAGCTGACAGTCTTATGGGAATTCCCTTGAAGTTAACTAATTGCTTTTCTCTTGTTGCTTTTAAGATTCTCCATCTTTAGCTTTGGGCATTTTGATTATGATGTGTCTTTGTGAAGGCCTGTTTGAGTTCATCTTGCTTGGGACTCTCTATGCTTCCTGGGCTTTTGTGTCTATTTCTTTCACCAAGTTAAGGACATTTTTGGTCATTATTTCTTCAAATAATGTATCTCTTCAAATAGGTTTTCAATTTCTTGCTCCCTCTTTTCTCCTTCTGGTACCCTTATGATACAAATGTTGGAACATTTGATGTAATTCCAGAGGCCCCTTAAACTATCTTCATTCTTTTCAGTTCTTTTTTCTTGTGGTGTTCTGATTGGGTGTTTCCTGCTACCTTATCATCTAAATGGCTGATTCAATTCTTTGCTTCATCTAAGCTACTGTCGATTCCCTCTAATGTATTCTTTATTTCAGTTATTGGAGTCTTCATTTCTGACTGGTTCTTTTTTATGTTTTCTACCTCTATTTTTATGTTTTCTTTCTCTTTGTTAAACTTCTCACTGAGTTCATCTTCTCTTCCCTTAAGTTCATGGAGCACCCTTATAACAAGTATTTTGAACTCTGCATCTAGTGGATTGCTTTTCTCTATTTTGTTTAGTTCTTTTTCTGGAGCTTTGTTCTCTTCTTTTACTTGGGACATGTTTCTCTGTCTCTCCATTTGGGCTGCCTCCCTGTGTTTGTTTCTATGTATTAGGTAAGGCTGCTTTGTCTCCTGGTCTTAGTAGAGTGGCCTTATGTAATAGTTGTCCTGTGAGACCCAGTGGTGCAGTCTTCCCTGGTAACACAACCTGCATGCTCTAAATATGCCCCTCATATAAGTTGTGTGTGCCCCCCTACTGTAGTTGAGCTTTGATAACTGTTTGCACATCAATAGGAGGACTAATTTGTTGTGCAGACTGGCTGGTAAGGGGCTGATCCTACACAGCAAGATTCATTTTAGCAGGACTCTGGTGCCTACCCAGTCCACCTTTGGGTATGTCATCTTCAGATGCATCCCCAGATGGTGCTCCAGCTGGGTCAGAAGTAGCCCCCCAGGGCCTTCTGGGAGGAGACCTGCTGCAAGCCAAGTTCAGCCACAGCTTGTGCCCTGCCCGGAGCCATCTGGCAAGAGTCACCAAGCAATCTGCAGATGGCTGCCACCCATGCTGGGCTTAGAGGGGCCTCGAGAGGCCAAGCCTCAAACTGAGGATGGCTGCCACTAGTGCCTGGCTTGGGGTTGCCCAGCAAGAGGTAGAGGCCATGCCAAGGCCAGATGCTGCTTGTTTGGGTTTTGTGAACCTTTGAGAGATTTTTAGAAAAGTCCATAGCATAAGCCAAGACAGGCCATTAATATGGAAAAACAACTGGAAGTGGCTTGAGTGGGCTCACAAGTTGGGTGAGGCAAGGTTTCAGGGAATACTAAGGCAGGGCAACCAGTGTTAGCCAGGTTGATAGACACTCAGATATGGCGGCACCTGCGTCTGCATGCTGGGTGGAAGGAGGGCTCAACAAAGAAACAAGGAATTCTACCAGCAAGTCTGTCTTGAGTAAGCTGCCCCTCCAGCTTTCAGCTTGGAGCAGACAACCCAGTTTCTCCTCCTGATGCTTTATGAGCTGCCACCCCAGCACTGGAGCTTAGAAGGAGTGAGTTTGTCAGCACGTAGGTCCACATGCGGGCCTTAAGAGGAATGTCTGTTACTCTGGTTGCCTTCCATCCCACTCAACCACAATCTCTGCTGGTTTTCACAGCCAGAAGTTGTGAGGACTTCTTTTCCTGGCACTGGAACCCTGGATTGGGTAGCCCAGTGTGGGGCCAGGACCCCTCACTCCTCTGGGTGTACTTCCACAGCTGAGATATCTTTCCCAATTCTTAACCACCACATATGGGTGTGGGACCAGCCCATTCCATGTCTTCTCCCATCCTACCAGTCCTGAGGTAGCCTCTTCTGTGTGTCCCCAGTTGTAGAATTTCTGTTCAGCTTGATGTCAGGTGACTCCCATGGTGGTTGTTCTGAAGTATAATTGTAATTTTGATGTGGTCATGAGAGGAGGCGAGCACAGAGTTTACCTATCCTGCCATTTTGACTGGCACTCTCTCTCCAAACTGATCTGTAGATATATCATGATCTCAATCAGAATCCCAACACATGTTTTTGTATAAGTTGACAAGCTGATTCTAAAATTTACATTGGAATTCAAAGGAGCTAGGATAGCCAAAATAATTTTGAAAAAGACAAAGTTAGAGGAGTTGAACCATCTGTCTTCAAGATTTTCTATAAAGCTACAGTAATCAAGCAAGTGTTTTTTTAGTGTCCGGATAGACAAATAGATTGGTGGAACACATAGAAAGTCCCGAAATATATCCACACATATACACTCAATTGATTTTTGATGAAGATGCCAAAGCAATCCAACAAAGAAAAGAAGGTCCTCTTGATAAATGGTGCTGGAATTAATAGACACCTATATATTTGTGTGTATACATATACATAATACACATTTTTTTTATACTTTTCTCACACAGGACACAAAAGTAATTTTAAATATATTACAGATGTAAAAGTAAGAGGTAAGATTATAATATTTTTAAGAAAGCAGAAGTAAATATCTTTGTGACCTTAAGATAAAGAAAAATTTCTTAGCTAGGATAAAAAAGGAACTAACCATACAAGAAAAAAATTTATAAGTTTTGCTTCATCAAAATTAACTTCTCATCAAAAGACAGTTAAGAAAATTCAAGTCACAGAATGGGAGAAATGCCTATGATACTTATATCTCACAAAGAACTTGTGACCAGAATACATGTATAAAATACTTTATAAATGTAAACCATTAAAATCTGAAATAATTTAATCTTATCAACTCATATATGGAATCTTACAATGAATAATGCATTGTGAGAGACCTGCCAGTAGGCTCTTGCAAATAACTCTCATCCATCTACAATAACTTTTTTTTTTTTTTTTGCTCTTTAATGACCACTTGCAGAGCTAGCCCAGAAAAGAGTGAGGAAAGTGAAAGCCATTTTCCTTCAAGTTCATCAAATGGCCCTGTCACTCTTGTCCATGTTCTTTTCTCCCACTGAGGCTTTATTCCTGTAGTTGCTCTCCCTGAGGCAGCCATTTGGGTACATCATATCGTTAGAAAAATTCCAGATGATATTTTATATTTCTATCAGTTACTGGGATGATGATTGAAATAGAAAGTGGTATCAGTAAGGTCACTTTCTATGACTGTAGCCAGATTGCTAAATATTTTTATTGTTTTATTTCATTTCATAAGACATGGTCAAACTTTCCAAAATTACCAAATCAGAGTCTACTGCATAGATATTATGAGGATGTATCTACATCTCTAAATATCATCAGATGGTTTGGGTAGTATCTTGGTAGAATGCTGAAATGCCAAATATCCTTTCAGAATAGGGTAGACATTTGTTTAGAAGTGTTGGATAAGATTTCATAGCCCTGTCTTGTAGTTCTGATCATCTCAATGTGTAATGATCCCAACAAAGAAGTCAATGTGCTGTATTGAAAAGAGCATAGTACGACAGATGTGAGTTTGAATCCAGGCTCCATGTATTTCCTAGTGGGTGAACTTGGGCTAGCTATAATTCTCCATTCCTATAATGGCAAGTTGGGATAATGATACCTATTTCACAGGTGCTTTATGGGGATTAGAAATCATATCTGTAAAGAGTATAGCATGTAATAGATATTCAATATGTGGCAGTTATTATTATAATTCTAACATAGATGATAGATAGATAGATAGATAGATAGATAGATAGATAGATAGATGATAATATAGATGATAGATAGATGTAATTTGGACATGTGATATATTCATATCCAAAATATATGGATAATATTAGGGTAAACATAAACATTTGAAAATACTTTATGAGTTTATTTCTTGTACCTTTTGTGTAGATTTTCCAGCTAATAATTACACATTATTTTTATACTTTCTTTTGGCCTTTTATTGATAACATGATCTTACTTGCTTAGTTTTGTTTGATCTGGTCCAAAGCCAGCATTTTTTCCCTTGAAGCACTCTGTTTCACCAAAAATGTTTCTAAGCAATTTAGAAGTGTTTACTCTCCATGTAAAACAGAGATAAATTTGTTAATTTGAGGTTTGGGCAGTAAAATGGCATGAGTGGTTCCTCGTTGGTCTGAAAATAGGTGTGGGGGGGGGCGGTCCTACTGCTGTTGCCAAATCAGAGTAACAGTATCAGAATTTAACATGAATTTAACATTAGGTTAGGTGTTGGCAGAAGTCTTTCAAGTAATGGAGAAAAACTAGTTTTGCATTGCTTATAACTAGAATAGTTGGTGCCCCTGTAAACCTTCCCAGTTCGGTTTCTCTCCCATCACAGAGGTAAGTGGATTCATTTCACAAGGCAGCTCTGATCAGTTGGTACAAGTGATTGCTGGGAGTGCTATGTAGAAGAGGACTGAGACACAAAGCCAAGCCCAGGAGAGGTGTGTGACCAACTGGCAATACCTGCATGGCATTGACACAGGACAAAATGTTGCAGAATATGGCTTCCCACTTCTGAATGCGGAGCACCTATGATTTGGCTGATCTAAGAATTTGGACAGCAAAGAGACTTTGAATTTGTAATCACTGCAGCTACCTCATGTGGTCTACCATTGATGCCTAAAATAAAATGTAAACCATAAAACATTTTTATTGTTGTGCCAGGATCCCATCATGCTTTCCTTTCATTCATCATGCTTTTAAAAATTATTATTCCTTAGTTGTCCTCATTCATAAAATTGACATCTAATTGACAAGTACAAATGCCATTATTTCTTTTGTTACTTTCATGAAAGTATAATTCTTCATACTTCATCAAATACACTACTTTAATCAGAATGCACCTTATTAATACTAATTATATCCTTAGAACTTGTATAAAAGTACGTTTAATTTTCAATACAACTTACCCACATTAATTCTGCTGTTAGTTTTAAGCTAGGGGAAAAAAACAGATAGGCTACTCCTTGTTCTGAGTAAGGATTGAGGATTTATAAAGAAACCATTACCATAAGCATGATAAAATTTGAATTCAAACAGTATACTTGAACTCATCCCCTATCCTTCCTTCTAAGAACTCTACAAAATCAGTGGACATTTATTGCAAACCAGTTAGCTTTGTTCCTAATCCCGATTTTATGGAGTAAGGCAAAATATCTTTCTGTAATTCTGAGCTATGCCCCTAAGATTCTCCCTGAGAAAAAATATGTATTATATTTTTGTTTAAGCCCATCTGCCCACTTGAATAAAGAGAGTGTTAGATAAAAAAATATATATACTTTTCTGATAATTAAAAATTAAAAGAGTAATTTTGATAATGTAAAGCATCAACAGAAACTCTAATTATATTCAGCTTTATGTCAATTCGTTCTAATCTAAGATTCAAGATAAAAAATGTCTACTATTTGAAATTAAAAAGGGAATCTGATTTACCCCACCCTAAAAAAAAATCCAATGAAACAAACCATAATTAGTTCTGTTTTGTTTCATTTTGGCTTTCCAATTATATGGATTGTAACTGTTATTGAACAGCTTTACCGAAATGCTGGAAGCTTAGGATGCATAGACCAATATATCTTCAATTGCCCTGAATAATTGGCAATCTCACAGTTAACCACACAGTTTAGATATCTAGATAAAATATCTACCTTTCTCCTTTTCTTTTAGAAACCTGGTTACTCTGTTTCATTGCCCATATTGATCCTAACCACCTAATTTCTAAATATACCTTCTTTTTTATGCTGTATAGATATTGGAAAGCAATTTTATTAGATCCCCAAACCATAGCCTATAATAGTCTGTACTTCATGGTCACAGGTGACTCCTAGAAATGTGTTTGAGAAGATGCGACTACAACCTGCACAGAGAATCCTTTGATTTACAGTTTCAGGAACTGTTTATGAAGTTGCCTCACAGACAGGAAGCTCCCTGAAGCCCTCACTCCCAGCTCCTCACACCATGCCGGCCAGCCTGCTGTGGATTGTTCCCAGCAAACCATGTCAAGACAGTGCCTTTTGAAAATTTGTTGCCATACATCTTTAAAGCATTTTGCTTGTCTTCCCTCCTTACTGATTTTATCTCATTTTATCTCAAACTGTAGAACCTTCTCTGGATCCTTTGCTGGCAGTATTTCTCTGCATGTGCTCAGTCCAACTGAGTTGTAAAATGTCACCCATCATTTCAGGGCTATCGAGTTGGTCATCTTTCAGAACTTAAATGTTCCAAGTCTTGCTTTCCATTTAATGTATATCCCAAGAGAAAAGAAAAAAAGTAAAATACATTTGTGGTAATCCAGACTTCCTAGGAAAATAAATTTTTCAGTACTACTGCATACAATATTTTTTGAGATACAAAATAAGCCTGCAAGATTTTCCTACTCAGATCATGCCTTTGGTGTTTGTGATAGGTGTTAGTGGTGCTCACTAATATTTCTTGGTTCTTTAGGAGAAGAAAACCTCCTCGCCTCGTGGATGTTCCATGTTATTAGGCAACTTGCTTTAGTCAATGAAATGTGAGTAAAGTGTGGTATGTGATTCTGGGTGGAAGTATTGAAGAGCTGGCACTCAATTCTTCCTTTGCCACAGCGAACAGTAAAGCCTCATGGTGAGAAGGTAGAAACATAAAATGGATAGCCTGGATTGCCATATAAAAAAAAACACCACATATAAAAAACAGAGGGTTTTTTTTTTGTGAGAGATCAACTTTCATTGTGTTAAGTCGCTGAGATTTCAGGGTTGATTATTACTAAAGTACAACCAGCCGGTGGGGATGAATACAGAATTCCAGATAACTTGCAGCTGTTACCAGAGGGATTGATGTCTCTGTAGCCCTTTGAAAATCTGTAAAACAGAAGAGCTCATCTTTAGTGATCTTCATTTCCCCTTCTGCACCTCATCCCACGTGTGGGCAGCTAGCACTGGCAGTGCCATTTTCCATTACATCACTCCAACCCAAGTCTGATCTCTTGGCAAAGTGCCTAAAATATCAGCCTTTTTTCCCAAACCATGTAGAAAAAATGTTTATTCCTGCATTGTACCTGGTTTTAAAATAGTTATTATGAAGATATCCAACAATTGGCCTCATCCAACTGAGGAAACTGAGTAGAGTGTGTACCTTACGCGTAGCTTCCTTCTTATCAGTAGTAAGGCCCCGGGCATCTTAAGTACTTAGCTACCATTTCCTCATCCAAAAGCTTGGGAGATTATGTATATTATGTATTATATTATAATTATATATTATATATATAATCTATAATATACATAATACATATATATGACATATATTATATACCTAGATATGTATGGGATATATAGATATACATATATATCTCATAGGGTTGTTGAGAGAAATAAGTAACAGGATCTGAATTTCTTCTTCCTTTCATAGGTCAGCTTCTAGAAAACATTGTCTCTACTCACTGTTTCTCATTCCTTACTTACTTTTCTATCTTCAACGCATCAAAATTAGATTATTACTCATTTTCACCCCCCAAATCACCAAAACTGCTCTTACTAAAGGTATTGATGATTTAGTGGTCACCAAATCCAGTAATTTTCTAGTCTTTACTTCACTTGATCTTGTTACATTCAACAATTGACCACGTCTTCGTATTCAAAATTTCTTCTTTGATTTCTCCCTTACTTTTTATCAAGCAAACAATTGTTAGCACCTAGTAAGTGCCAGGTGTTACAGATGCAATAATAATATAACTGCCTTCCCTTAAAAGGATTACAGACTAGTGTTGAAATTAGATAATTAAAGTTATTTATAATATAGTGTGACAATTACACATATACGTAAGATAGCAGAGGTGGAAAGGAGTTTGAGAATGTTTTCCAGAACAATCTGAAACTTAATGTTTAGTAAATGTAGGAAGACTAGCCCAGGCTAAGCAGAAAGCATGGCAAAGGCCTGGGGGCAAATGACGTTTCCGTATGTGAAGAGAACCTTCGGGGCCTTAATCTTTTAGGACCTCTCCCCTTTTTGTGCTCTTAACTGCTAATGTCCCCCGGTCCATGGCTCTCATATCACTGCATGTACTCATACGACCCATGAAGCTGGTTTTACTCTCCATGTTGTTGTTTTCCAAATTGGTGCCCTTGCCATAGACCCCGCTCTGGATCCTATACTCCCATCTATTCAGCTTTATGGTGGACTTTGCCACCCAATAGCCCAGTTCAGTGCTCTTCCTCCATCCCAAGAATAAAACAACAGTAGTGATTATCCCTGACAATTATATAAGCACTTTATAATTTACAAAGCACTTTGGCATATATTATCTCACCAGCTGTTTCCTTAATGTAATAGCAGCAGTGGGTAAAAACCGTGTCACTGCCGACAGTGCTTTTCTGACCTTGGTGTCCCAGCCCCACCTACTAAAAACAGGAGAGCAGCTGGATGGGAGCTGATTAGAGGATGGAAACTGACCTTGTTTGGGAACCAGGAAAGTGTGACAGCAGTAGTTGCCACCTCCACCTTCTCCATCTCCGTAGGGCAACAGAGTAAGCCAGAGGTTTCATGGGAAAATGTGGGAGGCTGCACAGAGCAGCAAGGGTTCTCACGGCTGCCTAAGCACGAGCTGAGGGTGGCAGGCGTCAGCTTGTGGAAGGTTAAGCACTTATCCACTCTCCCCCCGATTTTCTGACTTCTCATTTCTTACATGCATTAACTATCATTTTGAAAGTTTCAGTGGGTTAATTAAATTCTTCTGGTGTTGATGCTAAGGAAGCTGAAACATTTTCAACTGAGATTGACACTACTCAAGACATAGGCTTCACTGATGTTTGTTCAGTAACACTCCAATATGTCACAGGATTGCTGAGAGAACATCTGAGAGCTATAATGAGCTAAGAGTCAAGTGCAGGGGAAAATATGTTCCAGACTGCTGCAGATGTTTCTCAAATCAAATCATATTTCTGTGAAACACCGTATAGAATATTCTGTGGTGGAAAAATGGAACATGAAAGGGCAGTTCTATTGATTTGCACTGTCTTGAAAAAATTTATATAACCTAAATTATATGAAATGTAGGTTTTTTTTTTTTTTTTCACTTCAAATCAATTAAGAGATGCACTTGACTTAATGAGCTTTAAGGATAATTTCCCCAGGCTAAGAGGAATGCATTAACTGGTTAGGTAGGAGTCAAGGCCTAGAGAACAGTCCTTGTTGAATAAGGCAGTAGAGTAAGGGGAACAAGTTAGAGTCAAAGGACGGGCATGCCATAGGCCCACTCTCTCGCCTTTATTCCTCCGTTATCCCTTTGGCACCAAAATTGAACAGAACTATGCTTAATTAATCCACCAAGATTCCGATAAACCTGTCCATGTTGCCATGTCGTTTGGTGGTGTATTCTGCCTCTTCTGGAAATCCCAAAGGAAGCTTAGCAGTGTTATCGAAGAGTGGGTTTCCCCTCTCGACACCTTGTCTAGGTGCTTGATGTCGCGAACAAAGAATTGAGCAAAATACTGAAATACAGCAGAAAAGAATAGCTTTATTAAAAGCGATAGTACACTTCCAGAAGTGGAAGCGGGCCTGAGCAAGAGAAGCGTGGCTCAAAGGCCTGCTAACAAAGCCTTTGGGGTTTTTATCCCTATTTGCTGTGGGCGGTTACTTTCCTTAGAGGAGTGGGCTTCCTTGATTGACGACAAAGATTGACAGGACTCAGTGATTCATCATTTACTTTCTATGCATGTTCATTCCCAGAATTCAGTCTGTTATAATGATATTAATAAACTTCTAGATATATGCATTCATATTATAATGATGGTATAATGAGGCTCAGGTGAATTGAAGGTCGGTGGGGTCTTCACTGTGTAGGTGCAAGTGACTGGCTGAAACTAGTACCCGTTTTTCTGCTCACTTGTTTCCTTGTATGAGTTACTTTACCCCAAAAAAGCCTTCTGGCTTGCTCAATGGTGGGCAGACTAGGGTGGACCCTTTCTCGGATAGGACGACCTCAGCGTCTTTGCAGGTGGACCCGAAAACCCCTATCTAACTTTCCTGCCTAACCCTTTTCTAAGAGCCATGACCCCCACTTTTTATTAGGATGGATATTGAGGGATGGGAAGTTTCTTCTTCTGTATCTGCCTCCTGCTGAGAAGGGTCGTAGTCCCTGCCTATTGGGGTTTCATGGAGCTCTCTCTCTCTCTCTGCCTTAATCAGGACAGGGTCTTGGGTTTCCTGCCGAAGTGCCGCCTCTGTCCCTAGACATGGAAAAACGAAGATACAAACTTGTTATTTGAATCATGTAGTTTTGAATCATGTATATTTGAATCTAGTTATGTTTCTATCATTAATTTGCCCGTCAAGCAGGTAAGGGAAAACAGTCTTGGTTAATGTATTTCATAAAAGAAGGAAAAAACTCCAGTTAGAAGTCCCCTCCCTTCTCGGACTCTAAAGATCCTGTTTTGGCCTAAAACCATTCCTGCCTTATAATGGACCTAGGAGAATGCTGAGTTTCAATGATCCTTTTCAATAGCCAGAGGACCTGAGTCACCAGTTTGAAGGTAATTATCTAAGTCTGAGGAGATGGTCTTTCTCCAAGAAAAGGAGGAAAGAAAAGATTTTTTCCTAAAAGGATTTAGAATTTTCTGTGTTGTCTCCTGACAGCAGGAGGCTAGGAGATATTTGGTAGATGCATCTTTTGTCATCAGCACCTCATATTTCACCACTCAGGTAGCCTTGCACATCACTACAGTTTACACAGCCTGGCCTCTGACTAAGAATGATATTCTCCTAAGTGAAGGACACCCCTAAGTAAGAACTGACAAACCCGAAGGAGAAAAATCTTTAGGTAACATCAGAAAGTGCAGCAAAACGCCACAATGAGATACCACTTCACACCCACTCCAATGGCTAAAATGAAAAAGATTGGCAATGTTGAATATCGACAAGAATGTAGAGCAACTAGAATTCTCGTACTTTGCTAATGGGAGTATAAAATGCTACAACCACTTTGGAAAATTCTTCTGCACTTTCCTGTAAGACCCAACAATTCTACTCCCAGGTGTTGATTCAAGAGAAATAAAACCACATCTCCATAAAGTTTGCGATAGTTGAATTTTAAAAACATCATGTTAAGGGAAAGAAGCCAGAGACAAAAGAGTGTTTACTAAATAACTCTGTTTATGTGGAGTTTGAATACGGGGGAAAAACAAATTTATGTAATTAGAAATCACAACAGTGATAAGTAGAGATTGACTGGAAAAAGGTGCAACGGAATTTTCTCGAGTGATAAAAATATTCTATATCTTAATTAAGGTGATAGTTTTGTGGCTATGTTTATTTGTTCAAGCTCCTCCAACTGTATACTTACAATCTGTGCATTTTATTGTGTAAATATACATAAATACATTAAATTAATTTTTAAAATTAAACAACTAACCGAAAGAAACTAGAGGATAAGCATTTAGTAATTCTTCTTGGGACAAAGTAATACATATCATATGAAAAATGCTAAAGACATGTTTTACGTCCAAATTACTTTTAATCAGTTAGCCTTCGAGAACTAAAAACCTTATGAATTTAACCATTGGAAAAGAATAACTGGTACCTAGATGAAATCTTGGCTGGAAACCGGCTTAAAGAAAATGGATGGCTGTGGGCATAAACAAATATATTTCCCTCTGCCAACTTGCTGGCGCCTGGGTGGGATCTGGAACACTTCAGGCTTTGCACGTCAGGAAGGCTGGCTAGGGCTTAGAAATTGAGAAGGGCAACATCTGGCTCCTTGAGGAATGAGGCAGGTAAGGGATGTGGCATCACAATGCAAATGTGAAGTTGTTTCTTAAAGATGGAAAATTTGATTAGGTCCTTTGGTAGGCCTTCCGCTCCCTTAGCTTTGTGGGATCGCCAGTGCCTACAGCCTCTGTTAACAAAAGCTGGCCTTGCCTGAGGCCACAGCTCCCAGAACAGAACCTTAAATAGATTGCTGATACAGTATTTCATGCAGGGCTGGGCTCTTTTGCCCTTATGTCCTACCCACCCTTACACAAACAAACCCAGCCGGACATTTGTCTGGAAATTATAAACCAGATACGTTTCTAATGCTTTAATATATGCACTGATATTTTATCTTGTAATAGCACTATTATTAATGGATAATAAAAGTATAACATTTCTAGAAATAAAGGCAAAACTCTCGAGTTGAATTTTAATTCACTCGGGTACATTTTGTGCATTTTTGTGGGCGTTACTATTGCAAAGTCGTAAAGCATCCAACACTATATTTTGATTCTGATCTATTTTTCTTCAAGTTTCTGCTTTTGTATTTTGTATTATCTAAGATGCATTCCCTAAAAAATTATGGCTGGGAACAAATATCACATATCTTTTCTGAACTCACATAATTTTTGTGACAGATTTGATTTTTGGTACTAATTAGAATTTTTAAAAATATCTCTGCCTAGCTCAGAAACTTGAATTTGAATTTGGATTTTAATCGTTAAATATATATTTATTCATTCAACGAGTATTGAGTATTTGTTACATAGCAGGTAATGTGGTAGATAATTGATATTGAGTGATGAACAGGATAAACGCTTTATCATTGAGGAGTGATCAATTACAAAAAAGCAGTAAGATAATAGTAATAAACTCTTTAAATGTTTTATATAATTATTTATACATATATACATTTACATGTATAAATAAATTTGCATACATATCACCATTCTACAAAGATGGAAACTGAGTATTCAGTAGTGGAAGTATTTTGCAAATCTATTTTTGTTTGTTGCAAAAACTGTGCCTGTAGCTACTTAACTGCACCTCCTCTCAACGTAACTGCTATTGTGATATCAGCGTTATAGAAGCAGAAAAGAGCAAGTGTCCATTTCAACCCAGATGATCAGAAGCAACTGGGAGAGGACAGATGAGCTACTTCTTGAGTAATGAAAACAGAATCAGCTTTATGTAAATATCTTCATTAATTCCAATCAATAGGTAATAGCTGTGACCAAGTGATCACCTGTGAAAATTGCTACATTTTTATTTATAATGGAGGAAGTTACAAACCCGTTAATTTTTTTCAAGTTAAATCGTTTTATTTATTTATTTATTATTTTTATTAAAATTGTTGGGGTGACACTGGTTAATAAAATCAAATAGGTTTCAAGTGTAACAAATCAATAATATGCCATATGTATATTGCATTGTGTGTTCACTGCCCAAAGTTAAATTTCCTTCTGTTAGACAACTAATGCCATCCCCCGATAAGGCATAGGTTTCATTCTGAGTTTGTGTTTTTGGATGCTGTTGTTTTTTTTTTAGCATAAATCCCATCAAATCTTTTACATTTCTTTCATCTGTGATGAGAAGATTCTATTAGCAACCCTGGCACCTTCCATTAAAGTCTACAACTTCCAACTGCCAGGAATGGATAATGAAGTGATAAATTTTATTTGCTACCAAAATATGTAAGGCAGAGATATCTAAGTGAATTTATAGCATTAGCTGTGTCTTTCCTCTTAGCATTAACAAAAGTTTTATGGCAGGTTATCAAAATCAGTGTGACAAACACAAATTTATATGAATTTCCACACACAGAAATCAGATCTATAACACTGTATCAAATCATGTCTTTCCCTCTTCTTAGCTCATCAAACTAACAATGAGTTTTAAATGTTTTATTACTTGAAGGATATTAAAAAACTTAATCAGACTAAGAAACACTTTTACTCATTAATGTATGTACTCTGGAGTTTATAAATTATGAATCCCCTTCTCATACCCTAACTAGAGACACTAAAATGCTATCAAGAAAGAAATCAATACTATCTACCTGTGATTGTGATAATGAGGGAGGATTTCATATTCTCTAGGACACAAAATTTACTTTCACCTGATTTCTTAACTCTTTATGTTATGTTCATAAGCACAATGTTTCTTCAGTTTGAAAACTTTCTTATAACTTCTCTACACACTAACATTCCCACTTGAAGAACTTCTTTGTTCCTTGAGCTTTATCTTACAGGGTCTCGTAATCTCATATCTTGGCATTAGGATCAGCCTTGTTACTCCAGGGGGCAGTGACACCCCTAAACTGCACTCATTGAATACACAGCCAGTCTAAGTTCTGCCTCTACCATTCAATGAAGTACATGTTCCTTTTGTAAAACAGACAAAACTGTTAATGTCAGTTCGTGCCTTCAAGATTATTATCCAAAAGAAATGTAGAATTAATAATAACAATGATGATAATAAAATACCATCAACTGGTTGTTCTGTACTATTGTTTTGCGGGTTTTTTATGCTGCCTACTTTAATCCATAGAAGGTTGGAATCATTATTCTCTTTTTCCTGTTGAGAAAAGTTCCCACACTAGTAAGAGCAGAGGCAGCATTCCAGCCCAGGTCTACGTGCTTACAAAACCTGCACATTTAACCTGTCATCCTTTACTGCCTCTACTTATCCTGTGCAGAGAGGATCAATGCTTCTGATGCTTTAGATTTGATCCTTAGATTTGACACTTAGCAGATTAAGATTCTATTAATCCATGGGCAAAAATGGTGGACTTTCCACCTCCCTTCCAGTGACCTGTGGCAGTCGATTACACTGGGAATAACGTGACACCTGCTTGCTCACCTGTATTCAGTGGACTCGGGATAAATCATTGCAGGCACATCACCTCCTTTCCTCAGGCCCTTAACCACTGGCATTAAGAGTTAGCCACATTGCCATCCTGCCAACAGGGCTGATCCTCACTGTGCGCTCTGTTTACTGGCAGAGGTCATGGCTCGTCTCTTTCTCCTTCTGTTCTGTCTCTTTATTTTGGAATACTTGACTTTTAGCTCCTCTACAACAAATCCAGTTTGGGTATCGTGTATTTATTGATATGCATGTATCTTCCCTGCCAATTTCCTTAATGAACCTAGTCCTTCTGGTGCTAATTTATGTCTTTGAAAGCGTTTGAGGTAAAGAGAGCCAGAGAGCAATGGAGAAGTGAGAGCCTCAGACATGGGAGAAGCCTGGATCCCGAGGTCTGCAGATGCCTCCCGCAGCTGCTTTGTTCTCCCCATGATGGGGCTTCCCCTTCAGCAGTTACAGCGCCTGTCTAGATGTATGCGGTGGCTGGCAGTGTGCCCAGCCAAATTGTTGATGTGAACATTGCCTTCTTTCCCTCTAAAATCACCTCAGTTTTATATAAAAGCAGCCATGTAGGCAGTAACTGGATATTTGAATGGATTTTAGATTCTCCTGTGGTAAGCAAACAATCCTTAATCAAGCATTGTGGTGTATGCAGGTCTGCAGAGAACCCAAAGAACACCTACAAGGGTATCTGAAAGTACCCCAGGTCTGTATGCGATACTCTCCCCTACCTTACAACACTTGTATATTTCCTGTATCTACTCCTGTATGGTTCTCTCTAGAAATCCCTGGAGGATGCCTGTACTTACACTGGTGGGCTAAAGAAAAATTCCAGAAAAACTATTTAAATTTTTATCTACTTTTTAGTTTTCATTGAATGTCACAAGAGGTAAATGCCAGAGCTTGGCTGGGGAAGGGAGTAGGGAGAGGGGGAAGTGGAAAGCTCCATGGTTATCTTTGAGGAGATTTCAGTGTAGTGAATATCTAGAGTCAAGTGACAATCCAAAGCAGAGCATAATTGTTCATGCAAGAGTTACACACCAGTCACCATCAGAGAGGTTTTCATGCTATGCCAAATACATATAGAATGTAGGTTAGAACAATATAATCCAAGTCAGTAGTAATTAATTAACAAGTAGTGACTTTATTAACAAAGTGTAGCAGTGTTTCAAAATTTAGCCCAATTTATTTTTTTAAAAAATTCTTATCATTCCCCCAGGCATTTGTGAGCACATATTTAGAGTGACCATTTTCCCCCAAATGTTTTTTCCTTGCAAAGAAATGAATGCTTTATTTAAGACAGTGTAAGGAGGATGCCAGTAGGTAGACATTTTGAGTTGGAAAGAAAAGAATAAATGTGGATGATATCGATCTCCCCAGTAAATATTGGCTTTTTGGAGCTATCAGATAAAAATGTGTAGTGATCAGACCATTCTTTAGGAAAGTAAATGTAAAATTGTAAAATGTTTGCAGGTGACACAAAGTTGGTACCTACTCAACTCTCATTTTGTTTCCACTTTTTCCACTAAGAAAAATCATCTCAATCTGGAAAGAGCAGAACATGAGAACTGAAGGCCTGTCTCTAAATGAGCAAGTTTCGTCAGGTACTACTTGGCCACTTTAAATTCAAGTCTGCAGTCCCAGACAGTTTTCATCCCAGGGAAATGAAAGACTCAGAAATATGATCAAACACAGCTACTCGTCATCTCTGAGAAATCATCATAAACAGGGAAAGTATCAAAACCGAAAACTCATTGATTTTACTGAAGAGGGAAATGTGAATTCTGAAAATTTACGAATGTTCGAATTGAATTTAGTCCCCTACAACAGGGGTCCCCAACGTCTGGGCCGTGGACCGGCACAGGTCCATGGCCTGTTAGGAACCAGGGTGCACAGCAGGAGGTGAGAGGCAGGCAAGCAAGCGAAGTTTCATCTGTATCTGCAGCTGCTCCCCAGCACTAGCATCTCCGCCTCAGCTCCATCTCAGATCATCAGGCCTTAGATCCTCATAGGAGCACCGGTCCTGAAATAGCCAAAAAGGTTAGGGACTGCTGCTCTAGAAAATATTTAAACTCATTGGTTTGAGAATAACTATAATTGTAAAAAAGAAAGAGTAAACAGTATTCCTTTGGAAGCAGGATTTGTTTGTCTAAAATAATGTGCCTGGGTAGGGGTGAGGAAGTGAAAACTCAGTAAGAACAATTCATATCAAAAATCCTCATTTTCTTTTCTGATATATGTGTAGGCAATAGATAACAATTATTAACTTTCTCCCGGCTCTTATTGAATACCATGTGCTGGACTCCATCCCCTACTGCAGTTACCTTTCCTAACTTTTCTGGTACATCTTACTAGATTCCTTCTTTACGGATGAGACAGCGAAGCTAGTAAACAGTCAAGCCGAGATCTGGACCCAGATAACAGGAAATCAGGACCAATTTCCTGAACCATTCTCCATCTCTCTCAAAAAAGGGAAGAACCGCTTCCGGCAAGGTGGAACTCGATTTCCAGGAGGCATTTGACATCTGATTGTGATAGCCTGCTGGACACTGTGGAGAAGAGTGTCACAAAGCCAGACAGATGTTAGTTAAGCTTCATAACACTCATTTCCCTACAAAAACTTAACTTGCTATTTGGAGAATCTCACACTTATAAAAAGATTTCACATTCTCAGACTTCCTTAGATGTACAATTAGCATCTGGAAATACATGACTGAAAGAGAAACTTTAGGCTTATTGTCCACTATAGAAATCTGGAGATCATAATATTTAATTAAAGTAAGGTCTTTTTGAATATTGAATGAGAATAGTGGACCTCTGAAGGAAAGGCCTAGAATTTTTCCAGAGACTAATAATGAAAAACTGCAAACTTGCACATTTTAGGTATAACTGATTTAAAATGCATAATGTTTAATCAGAAGCTGCAACGTACTTTTAGTCTATAATATAAAAAGACTTGCTTTCTTAAACAAATTATTAGTATAAATGCATTTCAGGAAACTGTTTAACCTACTTAAGATAATTAACAAATATCAAGTATGCTATCAAAATTCATATGAAAGCCAACAACGAATGTGCAGCTTTAAATGAACATTTGTTAGCAATTCCTTCCAGTGATTGTACCTAAAAATCCGTTTCTTTCTCAATAATCTATAATTCAGACTTCACCAATTCAAAGAACTCTTTACACAATTCATCCAAATTAGTGAGCTTTTACTATAGACTTTTGTAGAATATAGAGAGCATCATATTCCCTATGGATATAATTTGATCTCAGTTATATAGTCATTGTCTCATTCTATCTGCTTCTACCAAGAGTCTATCATTAGTTGCTTACTGATCTTACTCTAGAGACTCAAAGTAATTATGTACAAGAATTGTGCAGTGTCAAAAAGCGGTAACTTACAGGAAATGGAGAGATATGGGCTTTAATTTTTAAATCTAATACTACTGGGATACTAAATAAATCCAGGGAGTATATAAATATGAAGTAAATATTCCACAGAACTGTATACTATGTTCTTCCTGTGGCCAAAATGATTTTAACTTTTAATCAGTGCTAAAATTTCTAAAAAATAAAAACTTTTCAAATAAAAACATGGTAATATAAATCTGTTCATGAAAACATCATCTAAAGCATAATTCCAAATTTTTATAAATCTAAACTTGTACTATCAGAAACATTCCCATTTCCTAATTTAGCATTAATATACTCTCTAAAGTGACTGAAAATGTTAGCGGTAATAAAAGCTACTGAAAATAAAATATAAGGAAGTTTTCCAAAATGCTCAAATAATATGGTACTTAGAAAATGTTCCTGTATCTGCATTAAATTCCACTTTTTTTAAAAAAAAAGAAAACTTCACAGCACAAGTATTGTCCCATATGGCAAATTTTGAGTTCCTTGCTTATATCTAGGGAGTTCTTAATTACAAAATATAATTTTTAAGTAATTCCTGGTGCCTCTTAATTAAGAGAAAAAGGAAGTTTGGAAGGAATAGGTAGCTGGGTTGGTCAGCTGCCGAAGCCTGAGTGGATAACGCAGGTAAACTACCAATCATCTTAAGGAAACCCTAAGAGGAAAGAGAACTGTTTTTCCATTGCATAAAGCTTCAGTTTTACTATAGACCATTTTAGCGCGCCACTTTTTCAAAAAATGGAACTCTATGGACAAGAAGCAAATGGTCCTCTACCCTGTTTCTATAAGAAGGCCGTCCAATTTATCCTCGATTCTCACTAGGCTTAGGTTGTGGTTTGGAGGGCACTTGTTTTCTTTTTTTAATTAAATTTACTGGGGTGACATTGGTTAATAAAATTATATAGGTTTCAAGTGTACGATTCTGTAATACATCATCTGTATATCGCATTGTGTGTTCACCACCCAAAGTCAAATCTCCTTCCGTCACCATATATTTGACCTCTTTTACCCTTATCTACCTACCCCCAAACCCTTTCCCTCTGGTAACCACTAAATTGTTGTGTCTATGAGTTTTTGTTTATTTGTCTTGTTCGTTTGTTGCTTTCAGTTTTATATCCCACATATGAGTGAAATTATATGATTCTTGGCTTTTTCTGTTTGACTTATTTCATTTAGCATGATAATCTCAAGATTTATCCATGTTGTAGAAAATGGCAGTATTTCATCTCTTCTTATGGCTGGGTAATATTCCATTGTACATATGTACCACATCTTCGTTATCCAATCATCTATCAAGGGCACTTCGGTTATTTCCATGTCTTGGCCACCGTGAATAGTGCTGCAATGAACATAGGGGTACATATGTCTTTACCAATAAATGTTTTCGACTTTGGGAGTAGATACCCAGAAGAGGAATTGCTGGGTCATATGGTAATTCTTAATTTTTTGAGGAAACTTCTTACTGTTTTCCATAGTGCCTGTACCAATTTACATTCCCACCAGCAGTGTAGGAGGGTCCCTTTTTCCCACAACCTCTCCAACCCTTGTTATTATTTGTTTTGTTGATGACAGCCATTCTAACAGGTGTGAGGAGGTATCTCATTGTGATTTTGACTTGCATTTCCCTAATAGCTAGTGAAGTTGAGCATCTTTTGATATATCTGTTGGCTGTATGTCTTCTTGGGAAAAGTGTCTGTTAAGGTCCTCTGCCCATTTTTTAATTGGATTGTTTGTTTTTTTGTTGTCGAGTGGCATGAGCTCTTTACTTCAAAATCTCAGTTGGGTTGTTTTCTTTCTATTTCAAAAATCACGTTAACTACACATAGATTAGGCTTCATGTTGAACTAAACGAAGAAGGAGAATGCCTCTATAGATTCCCACATATATTGTTCTCTGTTGTCTGGTTTAGAAAACCTTCAGATTCATCATGATTGCAGGTGCTTTCAGAAGGTGAAAGTTTTTCTTTATAAAGAGTCTTAATGTGTTGGAACATTGATGCTCTTATTTCTCATACTTGTATCAATGCAGTAGAATAATGGTAGATCACCCCCACAGAGTTTCAAGGATGTTTTCTGTAACAGAGCTCTAACATTAAAAATGAAAATAGTCAAAGATAGTGCTGCATTATATAGTCGGGCTGTTAGAGACACTCCCTGCAGCTGTGTAGAAAAGATGCTTTGTTTAAGGAAAAACCCTTGGAGAAATTAATTGATATGAGCCAGAAGTTGTTCAGCCAATTTAATCGCTAATCTGCTGTTGTTTCTAAATTGCATGAGATGCAAAAGGAAGTCTGCCTGCCTCCAAATCAGCCAATTCAAGTTATGAACACAGGATGGAATTTAGACCACTAATGCTAAAATGCCTGCTTGAATTTAAACAGGCTTTGCTTGGGTGGGGGTGAGGGAGAGATTGACCAAGTTGTTAAACATGCTAATTCTCTTTTGGTGGCATTTTGCCAAGTTAACTAAAGCTATCCTGAAGCTATTTGAGGAATTAACTGGAGAACAAACAGTGACCGGGTCCAAATTTCTGTTTTCAAAATTTGTTAAAAACTGGGCTTTGAAAAAAAAAAAAAAAATGAAAGCAGTAATTAAAGTAAGGCTTTTTTTTTTCAGATATCACATTATTGAATCTTAGTAATGGTGCAATATCTGTGGGCAAAGTAAATAATTTGAGTGGTATCCCTCCAGCTCTGACTGATTCTGTGTGAAAGGCTGTCATGTTCTCTTTGAAATTTGGATAGTCAAAATATGTGAATTAATGTTTATTCACAAAATATGTGAATTAAACCTTGGGAAGTAGAGGTGGCCTAATAGAAGACAGTAAATCTCATACAAACTTTCTATTCATTTAAAAAGCATATTTCTCAGAATCAGACACCCCATAGCTTGGCTATCAAAATTCTACTGGACTCTCTTAATCTTACATTCGTGAGGTGGTATTTTAAAGGGACATCTATTTTCAACTCTCTCATCAATATTATAGAAAAGATACAGAGTGTTAGTTCAGTTGAGGATGAATAACTAACTTTTGTTATGAGTAGCTTGAAGAAAATATTCTGTCTTGCATTTCAAGTATGGCTTTCCAGTCTTCCTATTCCAATATTCTGAATGGATAAAAGAGAAAGGTTGTCTTTGTTGTTATTTTTTATCACCACTTTTTATAGAACTTTTTGTCTTAATTTCACATCTTTTAAATAGAAATTATTCTAACATTATCTTGGAACACTCACCATTCTACTGTATGATAATTGTGGAAAAGTCAGTTAAATATACAGCGTTACAAATATAAAACTATCAGTTATCACAATAATGCTTGACTCAAATAGCAATATGATAAATTCATTCTTCTAACACTCTTATTTAACATTATAACAATAGGGACAGAATGTATTTTTAATTTATTTTTGTTATTTTCTCATTTTTCCATATTGATTTTGTTACAGTTTTCTCCACACATATTACAAATTCGGAGACCCAAATCTTTTCCTCAACTTGCCCTCTACATAATATTAAAGTGTTATACACCTTCAAAAATTATCTATAGTATTCATCTTAAACTTCTCTGGGCTTCTAGAATCTTTAAATATGTGCATTTACCAAACTTGGGCAATATTTAGTCATTATTTCTTCAAATAGTTTCTGTGTCCCATTCTTTCCTCTTTTCTGAGATTCCAGTTAAATGTATATTAGACTTTTTGATATTCTTCCACAGGTCCCTGAGGTTCTTTTTTTTTTTTTTTAGTTGTTTTTTTCCTGTATTTTTCAGATAGAATAATTTTTATTGATCTTTCTTCAAGTTCACTGAGTCTTTCTTTTTATACCATCTCCATTATCCTCTTAAGCCAGCCCATCTAGTGATTTTTTAATTTCCTATATCACATCTTTCAGTTCTAGAATGTCTTTTTGGTTCATTTTTATAGCTTTTATTTATTGCAAGGTTTTTATCATGTCATTCATTATCAGCATATGTTTCCTTATATCCTGAGCCTAGTTATAACCGCTGCCTTAAAATCCTTGACCTCTAGTATCTCATATCTGAATCATCTTAGGACTGGTCGACATTGATTGTCCTTTCCCTTGAAAATTGTCACAATTTCTTGTTTTTCATATGCCTGGTAATTTTTTTATTGTATCTGGACTGTGTGAATGATACATTTTAGAGAGATTCTGGACTCTGTTATTTGCTTCCTAAGAGTACTGCTTTTTATTTGTTTTAGCAGACAGTTAAATTCTCTGAACGCAATCCCCAAACTCATTTAGTGGAGCTGAAATATCTTTTCAGTTATTTCAGTCTTACCTGGGCTGCCTGGAGTCCACCAAGCACACACACAACTCAGAAGTCGGCCAGAGATTTGAGTTGAGTACATAAGCACAAGCCGAAGCTCGCTCACTCGCACGCTCACACGCTCTCTTTCTCTCTCTCTGTCTTTCTCTCTGTAGCTTAGATATTCTCTCTCTCTGTGTGTCTTAGATATTCATGTAGTTTCTAGATGCTTTGCTGGCATTGAACTCTAATTTCTCAACCAGTAAGATTACAGATTTCTCTCTAATTTTTTACCTCCCTGATCGGTACCACCTGGGCTTGTCCTCAGACAAAAATGATAGTGTCATTTCCTCCTTCCTAGTGTCAAATCTCCTGCAGTTTCTGCCTTTTTGGTACATTCTTCATTACCTTAGGATGGTGTGTGTGTGCGTGTGCGTGCGTGTGTGTGTGCGTGTGTGTGCGCGCGCGCACTGAGTGACCTGCGGGATAAGTCCAACACAAGGTTCCTTGCCATCACCAGAAGTGGAACTCCCTAAAAATCATCTTTGGAAAATAAGGAACATAAAGAATTCTCATAGAAAGAATATCTACCTCAATATAA
This sequence comes from Pteropus medius, assembly GCF_902729225.1. Taxonomy (NCBI): domain Eukaryota; kingdom Metazoa; phylum Chordata; class Mammalia; order Chiroptera; family Pteropodidae; genus Pteropus; species Pteropus medius. Next base: position 1,824,349 of record NW_024344253.1, on the reverse strand, counting down.
AACCTTCTAAAATTGCAAATGTATACAATTTGAAGACTTAAATGCTTTTGCCATTGTTGCTTTTAAAACCTCATCCTATGTATTCCATCTCTAAATCAGAACAATGAATTCAGTGGTTGTGAGCAACTTGACATGATTTATAGAAGCACAAAAGGCCCTGGGGAATTGGACTTAGTATTGCTCACTTTTAAGCTAATACAGAGAAAACCCTACAATCAAATGCAATGAAGGGTATAATTGGTGCAATACTGCTTGCTATCAGTGTACTTTTTGGGGTCATTTTTGTTAACTGTGGAATGAAGTAAAATATTTTGAGCACCCAGTACTTCAATAAGAATATATATGGTTACCCTGAGCAGTCAAGTTCAAATATGTAATGTCTAATTATTATAGAAGCATTTATTCAATAATGCTTATTGTAAAGAATCTTATTATCTAGTTGCAGATATACATCATCTGAAATCAAGCCATGTCTAAAAAAATATATCATTTTTAGCTCTATGCACTGTTAATGATAATAAAAGTGTCAAAAGTAAAGGGAAGCTTATACACATGTTACAGGTATGGGAATGCTTGTACAACTTGAAAATATATCTATCAATAGGTGTAGGCAGTTTCACAGAAAGTGAAATATGTCCGAAATGATACTCCATTCTGTGCAATGGAATACATATTTCCTGAGTCTGGAGAAATTTCAAGCCTCTTTTTTTCTGTCTCATATGCACTGGCTGACTCCTCATAATTATTGCTTCTTCATTCAGTCACCATGGAAATGAGAGGGACTTTGTTGTTCTTGGTAGAGCATGGACTCAATAATAAGAAGCTACAGATGGAAATAACTAGGCATTTGTGTTCTTCAGGGGTCCATGGTAAAACCTATGTTATTTGAGGGGTAAAATCCTACATAAGCAGATAAGTCTTCTCAATAAGCAAAAGGCAAGATGGTGGTATTACACTGAGAAGGGCTCTCTAAAGTTATGAATGCACAGAAAAAGAGACATGTTTTTGAATGTGGGCAAACACTAGGTAATATAGTTTACCATCAAGAAGGTTTAAAAAGAACCAAGTAATTATTTTCCTACCTAAGAACAGAACCATAGAGTCTGAAGAAGGAAAAACCAAGTTCTAATGTCTCTCTTAAGTCATATTAAAGTGAGAGATTTTCTCTAACCTGAAGTCAAAAAAATTTATTCATTTCAAATAACTACCATTTCAAAAAATTTCCACATATAAAAATATGAACATTTTTCTTAAAATTATATTTGAAATCAATTAGATTATTTTTGTTGTATGCATGAACTGGACATGACTAGCTAAATGCTACTTAAATTATGGTACCCAGACCAGCAATATCAGCATCGCCTGGAGCTTTTTTGAAGTGCAGAATCTCAGATTCACACCCAGACCTACTGAATCACAATTTACATTTCAACATGATCCTAGGGTGATTGATATATATGTTAAAGTTTAAGAAATATTGGTATATATATATATATGTGTGTGTGTGTGTGTGTGTGTGTGTGTGTGTGTGTGTGTGTGTGTATACACCAGTAAAATAAAATCTCAATGTAAGAAACACTTCAGATGTCTTCTTTAGTGACATCATTAGAAAGCGAGGTCAAAAGGAAGGAAATTTGTAGATGATTATAATTTAGGAGCTGCTTTCAATTCTCAGAAAACGATAACTCATACAAAAGTCTATAGAAAGAGGTTAAAAATAAGAAAGAAGAAATTAAACGAAACCTGAGTAAATGTAAGGCATGAATCTGTGAAATAATCATGCCAAATAAGACATTTAATAGACACAAGCAGTATTATCAGGAGACCTAGTGCTGGGATGAAAGTGAAGAACAAATTATAGTGAATCAGACTTTCAAGGCATTAGGATAATAAAAACAACTAATGCAATTTGGGGCCTCCTACCCAGAGACAAATCATCGAAGAGGCAGATAATGTTTCTTTTTTACTGACTCAGGTGAAAATTCAAAGAGAATATTTGGACACAAAAGCAGAAAGGCTCAGGCTTCATACAGAATCCAGAGAATAGCAGGTTATAAAGTTTGATAGATGAAAAGAACTATGAATTGTTCCAATAAAGATTCTAGGGTCAGACATATGATAACACATGGAAATATGAAATGCGAAAAGCCTTTGATTTTAAAGAAACACAAAATTTGATGTATAGTAGTGAAATCAAACAGAAAGATATTTTCTGTTTGAAAAATATGTCCCAATATTAATACATATCCCACATATTTACTAGTACCCAGCCCAAGTCTATGTGCTCAAGCCACATAAGCATGTGCTTCAAGCCACATAAGCATGTCCCCAAAGAGAAGATAACCAGTTTCTGCTAACTCTTCCCTTTATTACCAGGTCTTGAGAAAAGCTCAGTCGAATTTAGCTCTAGCTTGCTCCACTTCTGCAATGACACAGGCAAAAAACATTAGCTTACCTAGGACAGGAGCACCTACTGTGTTTATTACCTAGACACATGCTCTTAATGCTGTCCTCACCATGTTCTACAGCATACAGCCAGGCCTCAACTCACATGTCATCCCCATCACCATATTGTCCATGAACATGAAAATGACAATATGGGAGCGTGACTGGAGAGGAGTGTGGATGCAGAGTCGCTGTTATCCTCTTTCCCCCATCTTAACCTAAACCCTGTTCTTCTGAATAGCAATTCTGCTCATTAGGTTCTAAATGAGTTTTGTTACAGTAGTAATAACAAAAAAGGAAGAGGGTATTATCAGCTGTCATCAGAATAAGCTACAGAGCACACCGGGTTTGTCTTGCCAAAGAATATCACTAGATATGAAAATCAGTAGTTAAAGCACAAATAAATAAATGGCTGATTACAAAAGATTTTCTCACATTTCAGAAGGCTTCTCCATAGGGTTTCTTTTTACAAATGAACTCCTCTAGTGTTTTTAAGTGTTTTACAGATCATTAAATACGTGGCAGAGGGGCAATGAGAAGGGATTTCTAAATTTAATGAACTAGAAAGCACTCCAATTGAGGACAGATAAAAATAAGACAAGTTATATTTAAAATTCTACTTTACCAGTGGGCAAACACAACAAAAATTATCTAAACATAAACAGAAAAATATTCATTTCTCAATCATGCTATACCTGAGAGAATAGATATGATAATTATATATATTAATATATTATACATAATATGTCGATATCTATTACATAATATGCATTATATATGTTGCTATCTATTATATGTGTGCCTGTGGGGAGTGTGTGTGTGTGTGTGTGTGTGTGTGTATGTATGTATATATATAAATATATAATATGTTATATATAATATGGGTGTCTATGTATGTTTATGTATGTGTATCTATATATAATATGTTATATATAATATGGGTGTCTATGTATGTATATGTGATATTATACCATTATTTAATGGCTATATTAAATATGTGCATTTGTATATGTGTGTGTTCATATATATGTGTATATATTTGTCAGTCAGTCAACATCTAACAAAGTGGGAACATCATTTAAACTTCCTACCTTTTCATTTTACACCTAAATTTAATACTGACATGGACCTTACAAATCCCATTCTTCTGAATGTAATGTAATTCAACTGTACATTTATTCCCAGCTTTTAAACTCTTAAATCTCATTTGGAGATGGTTTAGGCTAGAAAATAAATCAGCCACATCCTTAGAAACTTAGGCTAAAATTGCATGGTGTATTTTTCCACCAGAAGTGCTTAAAATGCTGCCTCTGAAGTAAGTTCTTTACAAAGTTGGCAGAAGGAGTTTCCTGGAAATACCAGGGTAAATATGCTCAACTGTATTTTGGGAAACCATGATTAATAATTAATTATTAATAATTAATAATTAATCTCTAAAGTCGGGCTAGAAAAAGTTAATTCTTAAATAACTATAATATTAATTTAATACAGTTCTTTTTGATGAGAGTCTGAAGAGACTAGTAAAGAATACTAGATGGATTTGTAATGTACTATTTAAAAACATTTTCATGAATTAACTTTTTGCTATTAAGTCATTTCATGGAACAGTAGAGTGTGTTCATTAGAATGTTTTTAATCTAAAATGTATTTTATAACTGCTGTATTTGTTAAACATAGAACAGTAAGATAGAACAGGAATCTGAAGATCTGAATTCTGACTCTACTATTAGCTAGTTGATTGCCTGTCACAGATGATCTTTCTGAGCCTCAGTTTTCTTATCTTGAGAATGGAGATAATTAAGTCTTCCCCTGCTGTTTTTACAGAGCTATCATAAGGAATCAAAAGAGATTATACAATAGTCCCCCGTATCTGGCAGGGGAGGGGGTTGGAATATATTCCAAGACCCCCAGTGGATACCTGAAACCTCAGATAGTACTAAACCCTATGTATACTATGCATTTTGTTTGTTTGTTTGTTTTTTATAATACATACCTTTTCACTTAAAGAAAGCCCTTTATGGCTTCTTTTTTGGCATATTCAGGTTGCCGGCATCTCTACTCTCATTATTAAGTAAAATAAGGGTTACTTGAACAGAAGTACTATAATACTACACAGTCGATCCAATAACTAAGATAGTTATCAAATGACTAATGGACAGGAAGCATATATGCTGGTGGGACGGAGGAGGATGGCGCAAGGTGCAAGATTTCATCGTGCTACTCAGAATGATGTGCAATTTAAACTTATAAATTGTTTGTTTATGGAATTTTTTATTTAATATTTTTGGACCGCGGTCAACCCTGGGTAACTGAAATGGCAGGAAATGAAACCACAGATAGCGGGGAAGACTACTGTATATATAATAAAAAGCTCTCAAATAAAGTAAGACACTATATAAATAAATATCAAGTATTTTAATGTTTTCTGTAGAGTTCAAGTTATAAAAGGAATACATTTCATAGAAGAATGTTATAAGAATGTAATGATTTCTCATGTTGAACATTTGACAGCTAGATTTGATGTCAATATTAATTTTCCACGTGTATTGACTTAGCTTTGCTATCTTATAACGAGAGGCCATAATCTCAGCATAGTTTTATTCCACTGACTTCATTACTTTATCAAAACTAGTAATTATACTTCTAGTGTTTTCAGACCAACAAAAACAGTTGAACATAATACAATGAAAGTTGCTATGAAAAGCATTTGTCACAGTAATGTACTAGAATTCCAGGAAGATGCAATATACTCTGTGTGTAGTTTCTTACAAACAGCTTTAGTGCTACTTGAAGCCAAAGAACAAGTTGACCCGTGAAAAATAACAGCTCATTCTTCTGAAATAGAATAGAAAAAGGAAAAGAGAAGGCCCTAGAAAAAGGCATAATATCTCAAGCCATCCAGAAGCCGTGAAAACAGATGATGTGAGAATGTACTTAGTTCTGGGATCCTATGTTGTATAAAAGGAATAAATATTAATAAATACTCATTATTTTAAGAAAATCTCTTCTTCATAGGCACAAAATAGAGCCCAATAATCCCCCCACCAAAAAAAAAAATGCCTGAGTGAGGTGGTTATATTTATGGTTGCCCAACCAAATCTTAACTTCATGAAAAGAGTAATAATGATGAGAAAAATGTCAGTAAGCACTTAAATAGCCCTTCATTAATTTATTCAACAAATCTATTTATTTAACAAATGTTTATTAAGCATCTACTATAAGCTAGGCACTGTGCTAAATGTTTTATACTGTGGTGAATAAGATACATTGGGTTCTTGTACTCACAGAGATTATAGTCGGATAATGGAGAGAAACAATTTTGTTTTTTTAATGAGTTACAGTTTGTGGTAACTATCAGCAGGAGAAAAAGGCGTGCTTGGGAGAATAATGAGGAATGTGTATCTACCCTAGTTTGGGTATCAGAAAAGATTTCTCTAAGGGAGTGACATTTGACCTGAGATCTGAAGGATGAGAAAGAGCCAGGGAACAGCTTTCCACTGGGAGTGAACAGCACCTGTAAAAGTGTGTCATAAACTGAAAGAAAGCCTGTATGGCTAAAGTTAGAGAAAAAGGGTAAAAGTGACACCACATGGGATTAGAGAGTTTGGCAGTGGACACATCATGTAGAACCTTATTGGCCATGATAAAGAATATGGGTTATATTAAAGTTGCAAAGGGAAGCTGTCAAATGGTTTTTCACAGAAACAATAATATTATTCAAATTTTATTTTAAATACATCATCATGCTGCTATGTGAAAACAGACAAGAAATGTGCAGAATCGTTTTTAGAGAGATCGTTTGGAGACTGTCGTCAGGGCCACTTTCACAGGTATGCGACTTGTGCGGTCTCACAAATGTCTTCTTCAAAAGCATCCTGCTCCTGGCTTAATGCTCTGTTGACTCCATCTCGAAGTTCTTAATAATTTTTAAACAAAAGGACTTGCATTTTTATTTTGCCTTGGGCTCCCAAATTATGTAGATGGTACTGACTGTTACCAGAAATCTAGTTGCAAGATGTTGTTGCCATGGACTGGGATGATGTCACTGAGGATGGAGGGAAGTGACCTCTGTTTCGCAGGTGAAATACAATTAGAATCCAATATCCGATTGCCACAGATACAAGCTTTTCAGTCTGGTCTATGTAGAGCATTTTAATTGTTGATACAAAATTAACTTATGATAATCAACACAAATCCTATCCATTTACTAAATGCTAGTTTTCGGAAGATTGCTATTTTTTTATCCTCTGTTAGTTCATCTGAATATCATGTATCTGTAATAGAAATAAACTCTGAAGACTGTGACACAGTTAGCTCTACCTTTACATTCCACTAATAGCTGTTGAGCCCAAAGCACATAAAAGGCTCTGTGCTGTGAACTTAGAGTGATGTGGATGTTATCAAGAATTTATAATTTAATTGAAAGGTGAGACATAAATGGCTATAGTACAAGGAAGAATATACAAGAATACAAAGGAGATACGAACAATGTACTGTGAGGGGTTCCATATATTTAGAAGGATCATTAAAAGTTTTATCAAGTGTTTCTGCTTCGTTAACAGCAGTTCAGTGATTTTTGTCATGACATCCGAATTTGGAATGACATTATTGTGACATTTCATTTTAATTAAAACCAGATATTGCCAGAGATTCCATAGTAGACATCTCCCAATATGTAATAAGCCATGAGATCGTCCTGGTATATCTGAAGATTCTATTTAGAAAATAAATATTCTCGAGGTCCTTAAAGAAAAAAAATGAAAATACTTCTTAGTCCCTATAAAATGAAATAAAGCTATAGGTAAAATAATTCTTAGTAAGCATTATCACAGTGAAAAATAGAACCAGAATTTTGGTGAGTAGTTAGAAATCTAATGAAATTAAGGGTAAGTGAAAACGCTCTTGCTGTATTAGCAGATCTGTCTTCAGTTCAGCAAGTTACACAAACTGCAGGGCAATGTGGACATACCTTTTCTCTGTAGTACGGAGCTCTCACCAGGGAAAAGCTGAATTTGATGACTGGACTTCAAAGCAAATGTCCCAAAGGAAACACACACACACACAAACCCCACACAGAAGACACTTGGGCCATGGAGGGATGTGCTAGTGCCCCAGAGACGGAGACCTCTGGCAATAAAGGCATCGCGTGTCATGCATCACAGCTTTAGGACTGCAAACATTACCTCCCAGGACATTTGTTACATTTTCAGGCTTCCACAGTTGAACTGTGGGCAGAGCATCTAGCTTGTATCTCCTCAGGTGAACTCAGGGTCCTGGTTTGCCTCACACTTATCTTCCTTTTTGATCCTGCACCCATAGAATAAAGAGGGTATGTCCCCAAAGTGCTCACACCTTTAAACATTAAGGCAAAAAAAAAAACAACCCACTACCTTAGTCTATGTACCAAGTCATGTAAATAGCCTCACCCTCTTGGTCCTGCACATTCTTGAAATAGAGTTCTAGAGCTGTCACCTATTCTTTAGTCTCTGAGCCTAAAACAATGCACAGAAGCATTGAACATGTGAGCAAGATGGATGAGTGGCTAAGGATACAGAAGACATCGAGAAGATAGGATACAACTTGGGCAATAAGTGTAAGTCTTACAGTAGGAATAATTCAGGAAGGAATAGGAACACTATGAGCAGCCCTATCTATCCAACTCAAACCCCAGTATCCGAGCTTAGGCTTTTAGGACTGCTCTCCTGGTCTGTACTGTAGACTTTCTCCTAGCTTCTCCCCCTCCTGCTCTCATATATCACTGCCAGTTCAATCTTTCCAAAACCCATTTTCCTGTTCAGAGCCTTCAATGACACTACTTAATCAACAGATGTAAAGAATTCTTTCGTCAAACATTCAAGGCCTTTTGTGATCTCACTACAACCAGTTTCGCCAATATTACTTTTGTCATTCTTCTGCACGTATATCATTTCCGAGTCAAGTGGTCCCCAAACATGCCCTGCCTTTTCCTTGCACAACCTTAACATCTTGGCTTATAACATGCAGTTCTCCTGACTCTTTATTCTCATAGCCTAGTAAAATTCTACTAATTCTTCAAGATGTCATTACCTACTTTGGGAAGCTTTGTTCATTTCCCTCTATTATTTCTCTCCTCTGAACTCAGGGATCATATAGTTTAGACTCATATTAACATTTACCACGTATGTATCTATTTGTTTGTTTTGTTGTGCTACTTGTCTTTGACCGTCTTTTACCCTCAGCCCTGATTATAAACACCACGAGGACCATACTCATGTTTCTCTGTCCCACATAGTGCCTGCTGATCATAAAACAAAGGTCAGTAAGATTTGTTTAAATGAGTAGCTAGAAAAGAGTGGAAAAGGGGATACGTCTCTCTATTCTGAGATTGTCTTCCAAAATCATTATACTTGTAGGCAGACCTTATGGAGAAGCCATTGGCTGAAAGCAAAAAAAAAGTTTATACAGACAACTTAAAAATAACAAAATGTATTGTACTGTCTTTGGTCGTGATGAGCTTTCTTCACATTAGCCAATCCAAGACCGTATGATTGGGGAAATCATACAAGCCAGGTTTTCTGCGATTGACCTGGTTTCTTTACCTGTTATTTTTGAGACCCCTGTGACTTTCATCTCAGAAGACTTCTGGTTTAGATGATAAATTATGTAGTCACTTTTCCTAAGAACCATTTTTATCAGCAAGTGAGAAGACTCCTCCTTTACGTTATTATTATATTAGTTTTCTTAAACAAGCTAGTATGGAAGTGGAATGGATTACTTTCCCATCCATTTTACCTCAGAGCTTGAGGTTAATCTAAAAAGGCAAATGAACCAATAGACAGACAAAGAAAAAAAAAAAAACAGGAAAAAAGAAAACAAAAATAAAAACGAAACTCAAGTCCCAAAGGCTAAGCCATTTGAAGTAGAAAAGGATAAAACATAAGGCTTGGTATCATTGGGACAGATTTTCTTATCCTTCTTTTTTTCTTTTGTCTCCAAGGAATTCTTCATTAGTCTCAATTTAAGTCTTGAGTTTGAGGTTTTGTATTCTCAGTTGGTAAGCACACCTATTAAAAAGCAATGTATTCATGTTAACTCCCGGGCACCAGCAGGCTCTGTGTATTCACCGCTAGCCGTGGACACCATGCCAGGAGAACCTGACTCCTGATGCAAAAGGATTTCTTTAAAAAATAGAGCAATGCACCCACCGTCCCCCCAAAAAAAACAACACATAATTTTTCTCTGTACTCTGTGGTTTGTTTTAGTTAGGAAAACGGCCTGGTTTTACCCTGCAGCACGCATTCATTACAGTGATCTTTGACTGGCAGATGCAGAGTAATAGGATGCATATTTTAGTGCTTATTATAATACCCTGTCCAAAAACAACTTGACAAATTTGTGATTTCGACAATATCTCATTTTGCTGGCTGCAGTGCTCTGTGATTGTCTGGCCCACGTGGCTTCCAGATTATGCATACCACCAATACTTCTCATTAAAATGGCCACAGTTCACCAGTTTCGGTAGCTTGGAACGAACTTGGAATGAATTATTATACAACAAAGAGGCTGCTGTCATGCAGAACAAAAGACAAGCAAAAGAGAGCTTTGGCTTAATGAGGCTAAGTGAGTGTCTCCCCTGCATCACAGCTACTTGACGGCCTTTGAGCATGGATTTTTTTTCTCCACAGGCCAAAACCTTTGGTCTGTTATTTTGTGTTTATGCACCTTGAGGCTAATATACATTTTAATATGCTGCACATGGAGAAAAAAAATCAGCCATTAGATTAGAACATGTGCACTCCCTGTTAAATTAATGACAACCGAACATAGAGATAAATTTAGGTTTTCATATTTAATTATAGCACACTGCAGTACGTTTAGCAAGGATAAATTGCACTATTATTATGCTTCATTTTTTTTGACATCTTCTCCTATTAACTGTGCATACTTGCCCCACCCCCCCCACCAACAACACCCTGTGCCATACTAACATCTTTCTGCAAATCATCTTCCCCTCAATGTCACCCAATCTTAGCCACCACATTGAAAGGTATACTATTTTATTTGTTAAATTTAATGAGAACTAATGCTGTAGAATGAATGAGAATGTTATTTTTAAGAAAAAGTGATAACTCATCTAAGAATACTTCAGTTGTCATTCCTTCTTTCAACAAAAGCTTATAGCAATGGACTCAAGTTCTCTGTTTTTTCTGATCTCCCAAAGGCACAAAGCACAGCATGTGACTCTGAATAGTTGATATTTCGCTATGACTCAAATGACCTGTGTATAAAAAAGTAATCGTAACAATCTCCAGAAAAACCTCCACAGTTTTGTCACTCTTTGGAACTTTTCTTCATTGATTTTTATCTGTTCATTGCAGAAATGAGAACACTACCAGTAGCAAAAAGTTGAAGGGCAGTACATATCCAGCAAGCTACAAAAAAATTAACAAAGCCAATAGTAGAGATTATGAATATTGCCATTCATTCTTCCAAGGCCAGCAAAGCAGGAACAGATTGTTAATACAAAGGAAATGTCAAAATTAACTTCTCATGTAGAACGACCTGATGACTTTTAGTTTTTCCCATTTGGGGGCTGTGGCTTTACCCTCCATTGACTGAGTGTACTTGTTCCCTGCTACACCTGGAACATATAGTTTCGTTTACTTCATCTACTGTTTCATAAAGTTCCAGTTGGTTGCTCTGAATGTAAAAGATTCTTCTACTATCTTTGTGTGAAGCAGGAAAATAAAGCATTTTCCTGTGTCTGCATGAAGGAAGCATACTTATCTCTTGTCCTTTTGCTTAAAAAAGTCATTTGAATTAGCAAAGTCCTTAAAGTGAGAGATTATTTTTTCCTGGGTATGAGAGTCAAAACGCAGCTCTGGGGTTATCTGGAGATGATCTTTTATTGGACATTTATTTCATGACAATACACACTGTAGTTTGATGACCAGACAGTCATGGCAGAATTAATAATTACCATGTAAGAAAGGTCTGTAACTGAGGATTAAATGCACGCTAGAAAAATAAGTCAGCCCTTGCTGGTAGGCAGCTCTTCTTGATAACACAGAGAAAGAGCTTTTACACATTTATTAAGAATAATTCTCTTTGCCCAAATGTTGGTAGAGTGAAATTTGCAAGATGATATATGAGATGGACTTATAAAGATGAGTTGTAAAATTCATTTTCAGAGTGCTTTCAGTTTAAAATTTTACTTACTTCAGAAATTTAAATTGTGAGGTGATGAACAGCTAAGTATCCTGATAACACAGAGTGGTAAAAATTTCTTATATTAAAAAGAACTAGCTTTTAATCTGTAATTGCTTGACAGACAAATCCTAAGAAAGTCTTTGTGGCTAATTGATGATTATATTTATTATTTCATAGTTGCTGATGCTGAATCACTAGATACATCACTACCTAATTGGTCACTTAAATTCTAAAATTCCTTACTCAAGAACCTAGATCCTCTCTTCCTTGAGATTTCTTTCCACCTGTGGACAAATGGTTCAGACAGCTCGGTCAGTATTAGTTAGTGGTCACCAAGTCACTTTTCTGGATTTATTCACTTCGTAGTTCAAATAATTTACTCTAATTAATTATGTATTCTCAGTTCCAAATACCCTGACCATTAGACATTTTATTGTGTCTCGTTTCATTGAGACACCCCACTTTTATATAACTTTTAATACACAGGATTTAAAAAATATTCCTTGTTCTAAATATCCTTGGTAGACTGAAAGTAACTTTTTTAAAGTAAATATAGTATTTTTAAAATAATATAGACAAGCCCTAAGAAATGTTCATATTATTAAGTAAAAAAAAAAAAAACCAAGAAGCTAAATTATATATAAATATAATTTCAGTTTTTTTCAAAAACATGTAAATGTGGACAGAAAAAAAACTTAATGGTATCCATACACTAACAGACGTTTCTCAGAATAGACATTCTGGATTTTGATTTCCTTCTTTTCTTTCTATATTTCCTCCATGTTCTATAATGAACATATATTTTTATAGGGAGAAAGACTAAAAATGAAAGTAGTAGCTTTAGAAACTTTTGTATGAGTCTCTAAAGAATATTGAGCTAATATTTTATAAAAATCACTAGAAGAGTGAAATTTAAAAGAATCAAGACTATCCAAGTACCAAAAAGCAAAATTAGGAAGGATATAAAAAAACTGGTATTATTTAATATAAATAATAAATTAAACTTAGTTTAGCCAGCAAATAAATGCTGAGAAAAAATAACTACTTTTCTTTAAAAAAAAAAAAGAATTATTATGTAAAGTTTATAAAAAGGAGTGATGGTTTTCTAAGTCTGCTACTGAGAAAGGGAAATTAAATCAATACAAGAAGGTTAAATTTGACAAAAGGTATGCTTTCCTGAGAATAAGCTATTTGAAAGGGATTCAAAAAGATCTCTGGAATCTTCTATTTTCTTGCTTTTCTTTCCATTTTCTTAGGTCTTTAAGAAAAAGAAAATTCTCACTTAACTGTTAATTCTAAATGTGTAGAACCATATGAGGAAATCTATTTTTTTTTTTTTTTTTACCTTCCCTAATGTTACATGAAGTTTTCTTTGAACTACATTTATCAGAATTCTCAGGTTGGTTCTTCACACAGAACACCGGAAATACTTGGTGAAATAATACCGAAGATAAATTTACTATCCTCAGTGTGGAGTATGATTATCTTTTGCCCAAAATGGTCCAATGGTCTTGGATTAAAGGTGATTTGAAGAATTATCTAATTAAATTGACTCTATTTCAATTTATTTTAATTTTCATTAGTATCCAAATTCCTATCCACTCTGCATTATACAGGAAAGCTCTCAAGATCTAAACCTTGAGTGCCTCCAAACCTAGTCTTCTGGTAAACTCTGCTTCCAGGCAGCTGAAGAATCCAGAGATGCTCTCTCTAACCTGCCATTTGACTTGAGAGCCCTGAGCAATTCCTCCCCCTTCCCCAGATTTATTGAAGTATAATTGACAAATAAAATTGTAAGATATTCAAAACTTATAACATGATAATTTAATAAATGTTTGCATTGTGAAAGGATCCCTCTGGTCAAGTTAATTAACACATGCATCATCACCTCATAGACATATCTCTTTTATTTTTCTGAGAACATTTACATTCTACTCTCTTAACAAATTTTAATATGCAATACAGTGTTGTTAACTATAGTCGACGTGTTTTACATTACATCCCCAGACCTTATTTATCTTACAACTGAAAATTTGAACTCTTTTACTGACTTCTTATTTCTCCCACCCCCTTCCCTTGTTTTCTACTCTGTTTTCTTAGTTCAGCTTCTTCTTTTCTTTCTTTTTTTTAGATTCCATTTATGTGATATTATGTGGTATTTGTCTTTATGTCTGGCTTATTTCACTTAACATAATGCCCTTAGAATTAATCCATGTTTTCACAAATGACAAGATTTCTTTCTTTTTTAAGGTTGAATAATATCCCATTGTGTGTGTCTATATCGATGATAAATGATAGATAATGATAGATGACTATATATGAGAGAGAGAGAGAGAGAGAGAGAGAGAGAGAGAGAGAAACATTTTCTTGATTGATTCATCCATTGACAGACACTCAGGTTATTTCCATACCCTGGCTATTGTGAATAACGCAGTGAACATGGGGTGCAGATGTCTGTTTGAGAGCCCTGAGTAGGCCTTTAATGTGATTTGGGAAACCCGGAATGCTGGCTTTTGGTGGGAGGATATGGATATGCACCGCAGCTACTCAGCAAAGGAGTCAATAATTCCTCAACAGCCCTGAGCATGTCCTGTGATATTTCAAAGGGATCAGTTAACAAGGCACAGAAGCCTCTGATCACCATTAGTCATTCTTCATTCAGCTAAGATAACAATTAAATTGCTACTATTTGCTAGATCCTGTCCTAGACTTGGGATATATCAATAATAAAAAAAAAAAAATCTACCCTTATAGTACTTATATTCAAGTAAGGGAACAATAAAGATGAGAAATGACAGTATGTTGAGTGACAGGGCTATGTAAAACAGAAAAGTGGAGGAGGACAAGGGAGTCAAAAATATGGAGGTCAGGGGACAGGTCGTAGTGTAAGTGTTGGGGGCAGTGAGTGCAGACTTGATCGAGAAGGAAACTGGAGCACAAACGTGAAGAAAGTAAAGATTAAGCCCCATGGTGGTTTGTGAGAAGAGGTTTCCGGGCAGAAGGCACAGCCAGCGCTGAGGAGCAACCAGGAGCAGTGTATTCGGTGGGGGAGGTAACAGGAGGGTAAAGTCAGGAAGGTGAGGCTGGGTGGAGGAAGGGTGCCCATCTCCATGCCCTAACTCAGTTCCCTTCTAACTCAAGAACCTGTCAGCCACCTTCTTTGCACTTCTACCTCATTGTCTCTCAAGCTTCGCAGTTCAGCTGACATGCATTTATCAATTTTCTGTAATGTGCCAGGGACTGTGCTGGAAAATGCAAATACTCTCCTGCATGAAACCAGATCACCATGGCAGCACTCTTCATTCCACCCTACTTTTGATTATAATGACAAGATTTATAGGAATAATAGATATCCAGAAGACCATTTTCCCTACTCTCCACATATCTGCAAACCTGCAAGGTTTAAAGCCCACTCTCAGCTCACACTTATATTCAGCTCTGTAGTGTAACACAAGACTCAATGACTTGATTATTGGGAAAAAATGATACTAGTGTACTGGATGAGCTCCACTTTCAGAACAAGCCAGAAACATCTTTATTTTCTCCAGCAGACTTCCATGGTATTCCCAAAACAAGCTCCCATGCCTTGCCTTACTACGGTGGGAGCAGAGCTTGCTCATGTGCAGACATCTCTCTCCTGACCCTACTGGTAGGGAATTCTAACGGCCAACCTCTAACATTTAGATTTTTCTAGGCAATAGTCAGTCATCCACCACCCCCAGCTGTCTACCCAGAAACCAAAGAGCATGTCCATATCCAATTTGCCAAGACCACTCTGACTATAGTCAGCAGCTGTCCTATGAAGGCAGAATTTTGCAAGTAGCAAACATGCAGCCCTGAGTGAAAAATGCCAGTCGCCTCTTTGGAAAAGCACCCCAATCCTAAGTGGTTCTCTAGAGGCCCCTGCTACTTGGCTCAGGTCACACAAGATTTTGTACGAAAGGGGAGAAAAAAAGTATAACATTTTTTTCTGTGTCTATCCCAAATACTTTTCTCTACAATCTTTTCTCAGTCCCTCATCAGAGCTGGGTGAGACGTAAGGGACAGGGCGAGATCCTGGACCTATAGAACATGTTTGAATCATGTCTCATGTCCCGCCCAATTCTCTTTGGAAAGGAAATTTGCCAACATTTCTTTTGTTGGGGGCCTTAGATCTATGACTAAGAAACATCCCATAACGTCTTATTACAATAGTGCTATTAAGTTTGTTTTCAATCTCTGCCTTTGCCTTCAATCTGTAACATAAAAATAAATATTTTCAGACTAGAAATACCAGGTAGTGTGGTAGTAACAATAAGACCAAGGATATAGTGATGCTTCACTTGGTTAAACCCAAGTAATAGGAAGAGAACTTTTTTAAATACCAGAAGTCCAAGATTTTTTAAAGCCATGAGTAAAACTCAGTCTTTGGGTTGGACACTGTTTCATTTTTCTATTGCATATCCATAAATTGTGTTATTAGGTTTTTCATAGTGTTTTGATTTTTCTTGTAAAGATTCATCTTATGAAACTCCTTTGAGAATAAATATTTTTATTTTTATGACTTGTTTCTCAGAAGAATCAAAACTAGTTTGCAGTTTTCTAAAAATCTCATTTACTTGATCCGGTTGTAAATGGGGGGATCCTGCTATAGCATCAGAAACGAGGGGAAAAGATCCGAGGTACCAGCACCTGCTGAGCACTGAAGAGCCGGAGCTGGCGTGCACCAGCACAGGACCGGCAGAATCCCAGAACTGCTCATTTGAAGCTCTCTCGGGAAACTGTTTTACATTTTAAATAATATTTGTGAATCCACACTGTTAAGAAGAAATATACAATTGTGGCAAATTTCTTATTCTTCAAAAAAAAACTAAGCTCAAGTTTCCAAATTCCTGAAAAAAGTTAAAGTGAAATCATCTTGGTGTTCTATTTGATGACTCATGTTATGGCACTGCCCACAAGTCTTTGTTATGAGAATGGAACGCATCTAACCAAGTCAGCCATGTGACTAGAATCAGTGAAAGCTGGTCACCGCTACTGCCTAATAACCCACGAGCAGTTATAAGGCAGACCAGCTCTTCTCCAAATCCCTGGAAAATGCATTGCCCTAATTAGCAGACAGCAACTTGAGTGACTTCCCCAGAGACTCCCAATTAACTAAGCTTCTAGACTAGTATCATTAATACTTCTCTCTTATTAGTTTATACACACACACACACACACATACATTTTTTTTTCCAACAAAAACTCTCAACACTTTGTCACCATTAAACCTAACCCATACAAATATTTAACATTTTCGGGGAGTAAAATGCAAAGGAATAAAATTAATGCAGTTCATTAAGCAAGTAATCTTAGAAGCAGCACACAACACAGTTGCTCACCAGCCCACCAGCTCACCAGATTATCTTTCCTGCTGTCTTCAGCAACTTCTATTTACGCTCCTAACCGGCTGAATTCGCCATGCCCCCCACTGCTTAGGAGCAATGCTACCACAGTGCAGCACTACACAATACATCCTGTGTTCTCCAGAGAGCTGTTCCTGGCCATATGCTGTCTTTCAGAATGCTTGTTGAACAACGTTGTTTGTCTCCCCTTGGTCACCAATGCTAGGATAAATCTGCGGAGTCACGCTGGCAGGAGAAATGTCGTCCAATCAGCAACAACAAACAAGTTCCTTATTATTGACCCCGCCATCTGTCCCAATTTCCACATGCCACACTCACAGAGGAACAGGTTTCAGCCAGGCCACATTAGTGTGCAGCCAACATCCACCAGTAGGGTCAGCTTGAATATCCAGATTGCATCTGTGCATAGTCCCACACCCAGCTAACATTCTTCATCCAGACTGGGATGTGGTCGGTGAACACACACACACACACACACACACACACACACACACAACCTTAGCAACCTCAATTACTGGTAAGAAATGTATCCACTAACATATTGGATCAGGTATGTGTACATAGTGGAGCCATCAGTTTCTCCATAGCAAAGGCAAAATATAGGTGTTACTTCTTTTATGTTGAGGTGTGAATCCACCAAGACCACTCTACTTGTAGGCAGTGGATACAAAAAAAATAGTGTTGTTTGGTAGCTTAATTATTAGCCCTTTTTAAAAATTGTACAGAATAGCCAGACATATTCCCAAGATGAAGTCATTTCCTAAAGTCTCATTTCAGAGAGGTGGATGATCCTACATACTCTGCCATTGAAGTCTCATATAAATCAGTTTATCTCTGCTTAAAGTGTACCTTGAATGCTCAGAATATCACATTTGGTGACAAAGAAAAGAAGACAGTGCTTTCAAACTAGTAATATTAAAATAAATGTGCCAAGAGCATATTATGGAAAAACCGATAAGCGATAAAGAGCTAGCAGAATGTCTGCAGAGAAGTACAATGAGAGAAATTGTCTTTTCCTGTTAATAACAATATGAGAAAGCTTACGAAAAAGTTGTTCTATTGAGTCTTTGTGTTATTATAACCTATCTCTCGTCTGCATTTTAATGCTACACAATATACTAAATAGACTAACTTCAGAAGAGATGGTAAACCTGGAAGAATTACATTACTACCCAAAATACTGGTCATTGTAACAATTATGATTTAACAACCACATTAAACACCAAGCTAAAACAATAGCAATAATTTTCGTCTCTCCAAGGGGGATGAAAGCATTGTGAGGTTGCGTGGCATTGTGTTAGCTGGGACGTGTGTCACGACACTGGCCTGCAGTGTAATCAGCTCTGGAAAGACACTATACTCAGCATTTTCAGAAAGCCTGCTATTTCACAGCCACAAGACTCACCAGCTTTGCACAGTACCATGGCACCAACAGTGGAATGGTATGTCTTGTTCACATCGAACTATTTTTTTGGCATTCGCCATGTTATTGCTTAGGCTCCATCAGAAAAATTAATAGGTGATCACCATTAGCACAAATCACAGTTATGGAAAGAAGAGATGTATTAGCCAAGAGTTTCTCTGACTTGTGTCACTTTTAAATATTATAGTGTTGGTTGTCCATTTGAGTATTCTTTCTAGTCCAAGACAATCTAGGCTGCTACTCTTTACCAGTTGACAGAAAGAAAGAAAGAGAGAGAGAGGGA
>NW_024344253.1:1801906-1805563 GCF_902729225.1 Pteropus medius | reverse complement strand
AAGGAAGGAAGGAAGAACCCGATGCTTTTGATTTAGATTTCCTTTCTTCATGTTGCAAATTTGCATTCCTACCTTCTCTCAAGCTATTTCTCCTTATTTTCACCGACATTCTTTTTGGGAGATTCAGACTATTGCTCTCTGATTTGTCCAAATAGTTGGTGTTATCTTGGATTCCAGCACTACTGGTGACTTTCATTCCTGAAGCACTGAGTATGAATTGCTGTTTCGATGGCAGATCATTTCTGGGAAAAAGACTTAAGTGAGTAGGAATTAAGAATTCTATTAGAGGAATATGAGGACAGCCCATTCTGGTTTGGGGAAAAAAATCTTATATATCCGAAGAGAAAAACATGTCAGTGTTTGTGCACTGATGGATCTGTGAGGCAGTACTCATAGTGGATGTGAGCTCAACTAAATCTCGGTGCTGAGCTTGGGGCTTGCTGCTCATTTTCTCATCTGTAAAAAACAAAATAATAATACTTACTTCAGAGAGTTAGTGTGAAGATTATATGAGATAATAAGACATTTTTAGCACAGGGTCTGGCACAGTGAGTACTCAGGATTTGTTATTTTGTATCATGATTCCTAGCACTTTTAAAGCTTGAGGTTTTATGACTAGAGTGTCTGATCAGGGTCATGCTGGCTGTCAACCTTGGAAATTATGCAGGTTGTTCTCGTGCAGATACAGAAAGTGAATGAACAGATTGGCTTCAGATGACACACCTAGAAAATGGGAAGCCTTAATTCCAGTCTCGACTTTTTAGTGACTTAACTTGTTACCATTGCAAAAAATATAAACTCACTGGGACATGGTTTTCTAATCTTTGAAGTGAGGACACCGGCCTCTATCAAAGTCCCTTTTAATTTAAGGAATGGTGATCCTGGATATATTCTCCCTAACACGTGGAAAATAACCACAGAGTAATTTGAAAATAGCAGAAAGACTCTCTCAGCTCAATATTCCTTCTATTAGCCTATCATTTTTTAAATAAAAGTCCACCATTGCAAATCCTCTCTAGGTTTCCTCTTTTAAAAGACAGCTATCAACAATCAAGTTATTTACTGAGTACCTTTACGTGAGGGATGTAGAAGTATAAAACAAGAAATCCTGTCCTGATGTAGGATCTTAAACTTTACTTGGAAAGAAAAACTTTACCACTTTAAAAAAAAAATTAACACTCAATAAGCGTCAAATGAAGAACATAGACAATAACTATTTCA
The DNA here is from genome assembly GCF_902729225.1 of Pteropus medius. Classification (NCBI taxonomy): domain Eukaryota; kingdom Metazoa; phylum Chordata; class Mammalia; order Chiroptera; family Pteropodidae; genus Pteropus; species Pteropus medius. The sequence goes on along the minus strand of NW_024344253.1, from coordinate 1,804,342 downwards.
TTCATGTACCTATATGCCTTTTAAAGCTGCTTACACACTTAAAATACTTAAGGCAATACAATTTTTAAACTTAAGATAGATCACTAATCATTTAGAAAGTAAGAAATACTTGCTTCAGAAACCAAAAATAAGCTATACTACTGAAAAACAGGACACCAGGAAACTAAAAAAGCTCATGGACTTTACAGCCCTGTGCTCTGAAAAACGGCGATGTCTAGGTTTGTCAAGAGACAATATTTTGTTCTCGACACTAGGTATTGGGAAAATTTTGTCACGTGAATCTATATTTAAGAATCGTTCATTAGCTTAATGTGCAATATCTGCAACTAGTGTTTTGTAAAAGATACAAAAATGCCCTTCACATAGAACTATACCATATCAATTCTCAGTGGAAGCCAAGGATTAGCTAAGTCAACTCAGTAGAAGTATGTCTCAGCAAACTAAGCTAATAGACTCTAGAAATATTGCTTCATGGTGACCAAACTTAATATTTAAAGAAACCAAGGAAAATGGTGGATTAAGCCACTCTTTAGGCTAATTTTTTTAAATATCAAATATCTCTGAAACACTTTTTAAATCAAAAAATACATAGAGATAAGATTCTGCCTAGAAGGAATAACCTGATAACTACTGTTCACCTTTGTGTACATTATTCTATCAGATCCTTTACCTTTCATACTCTCCACACGCATGTGCTCTCAGCACTCTACTTCCGCCGAGAGGAGGTGAGTGTCAAAGGCAGTATTCACATACCTCATCGTGAGGCCAAGGGCTACTGTGAAAAATTGATATCCTGCATGCCCCAGCAGAGCTGGGCAAAAGCTTCTGAAAATATGCAGTGAAACTTCTCTGCTCAAGAGCCAATCGCCAACTTCAGAAATTCATGTCAAAATGGAAAATTCAAAAGATGAATATTTACTTATATTTTAAGGTTTAGCCTAATGTAATGATCTCTAAGAAGACTTCGATGACATACTTCCCCTTCTGCCCCCACAACTAAGATAATATATTTATTTAATATTTCTAACAACCCCAGGATATAATAAATTTTATTATCATTATTTTATATATGAAGAAAATAGTGCACAAAGATGTTAAGTAATTTGCCCCAAACTATCCAGCCCATCAATAGCAGACCAGACAATTGAACTCAGGCCTTCTGGCTTCAGAATCCATGCTCACAAATACTATGTGGTGATGCAAAATTCAGTCTTATTTTAAACTGATCATTTACCAAAGGAAAACAAATATGTATACTCAGATTTCATGGAAAGGATTATTTTCATCATGCAGATAGAATAACACCCTGGTTTAAAATTGAAAGTGATATTCTTCTCATTTCTTGAAAACTTAAAATCAACCCAGAGCCAATTCTATAAAGCCGCAGCTTGGTCAGAAATCATTACCTAGAAAATAGAGAAATTGTTATCCACGTAATGTTGCTTCCCATAATTATATATTATCAATGTAATTAGTCTATAACAAACAATGGGGAAAAGATTTTTTTAATGTAAAATTTATTTTAGGATAATGTATAACAATTAGCGATAAAAAAAATTAAATGTCTCATACTATACACCAAAACAAATTCCAAAAGTATTCAATAGATCTAAAAAAAAATAGAAAAGAAAAGAAAAAACAAACAAACAAACAAACAAAGAATCAAACAACACGTAGAAGAAATTAAATACTGAAATTCTGTAGGTAATCAATTTTATATTTTTTTATTTTTTTAAATGTCAGTTTATTTTTTTTCATATTATATATACATAATTTTTTTAACATTTTATATTTTTAGGTAATCAATTTTAAAAAGCAAACAAACAAACAAAAAGGAAAAACACCAACAAATAGATATCTGGGCATAAGTTAGATATAAATTTTTTAAAAACGTAGAAGATAAAACTATCATATCACTGTATGTTATTACTATCAAAAAGCAATTTTAAAATAAAATGAAGACCAACAAATAGATTTATAGTTTTATCTGCATACATTTTAAGATCTATTTACATAATATATAACCTGAAAGGCTAACAATACATTTAGGGAAAGTATAATAAATGTGGCAGAGGTAATGTTTTTATTTCATAAAAGGTTAAATGAAATTTTTAAGAAAAATATCTTGATATCTCTATAGTCAGACAATTCACCAAACAAAAAGTACAACTAATAAAAAACATAAAAAAAAGTTTGGAGCTCACCGTTTTTTTTTAATTTAAAGAAATAATAAGGTCTCATTTTTATATCACATACTAAATAGGCAGAAAAAATTACATTAATGTATATATTAAGATGCTCAAGTATTGGTTTGAAACTGGTGATCTCATAAGTATCAATGACTTTGGAAATGGTTTCCCAAATCTTTAGAAAAGAAATCCTATAGTTTAAAGCCTTTGGATTAATTCTAAGAAATAATCTCATATATCTGTGTGT